>NC_062191.1:5512465-5529965 GCF_912470025.1 Vespa velutina
TGCACTACTTACGTAGTCTATGTAATTCGTGATACTATAACTCCTTTGTTTACGTTGAGAAATGTATTTCAACAGGAATATCAACAATGCTAAATTCGTCGGAATGAAATGTGTTAGGAAAAGTGAAATATAAATTATAATTTAAATTAACTTTATATTTCGGACGAGGTTTTATATTTTATCGAAAGGAAAATGTTTTAATGAAGATAAATTTCTATTTAAGATAATGATAATAATAATAATGATAATAATAATAATAATAATAATAATAATAATAATAATAATAATAATAATAATGATAATAAAAAGAAAGGAAAAATATGAAAGATACGAAAAGATTATTATATGTATTATCGTATACTTTTTCGTATACTTATTATTATACGTATTATCGTATGTTTTTTTTTTCAGTAAAAAAAAAAAAAAAAAAAAAAAAAAAAAAAAGAAACGGAAAAAAATAAAATGAAAAAAGACTTACAATTAATTTTTATTTAACACTCCGGACGCTTTCATTGTTCATTAAAAAGATTTTTTTTTTTCTTTTATTGCTTATGTAAGATCAATAAAGTGATCTATATGTGTAAATATTTAACGAGAACTTGATCGGGATAGTTATTAATACATAGCAAAAGAATTATATATAAGGTAAAGCCATTAATATACTATGAAGTATGGAATTAGGGAATTCATAGAATTCGTATTTGAAGATACAAAATGACTCAGCTATCTTGGAAAAGTGGATGAATCGAGGAGAAAGAAAGAGAGAGAGAGAGAGAGAGAGAGAGAAAAAAGAAAGAAAGAAAAAAAAAAGAGATGTATATTCATGGAATTAGGATATTGTCACGTTCCGTTTTTAAAACTCATCCTAAGAAATGTTTCTTCAGCCTTTATAAAATATAAATAGTTATCGATTTGAAATATTTACTTGTTGAAATATAATATTAATTGTTTCCTTTTATTTTTCTTTTTTCTTTTCCTACTTAACGAAACTTTATTTTCAGACTTATATTCTATAAATAAATAAATGTTTTTTTATTGTTTTGATTTAATTTGATTCGACTTGATTTGATTTTATTTCTTGTTTAAATTTCTCTTTTCCTTCGTTTCTCCCCATTTAAAAATAAAAGTTATGTAAGAGAACATAGGTGGGTATTGGTCGTTAAACGAATATGGAGGCTGCAAAATAGCAACAATCTCGTCGTAGCGATTCATCAACACGACCGAGAGCTGCAGGAAGAGAGGAGATATCAGGCCGTAACCGTAACGGAGGATGTAACATTGAACTTAACTCGGTAATAACTTCCGGTTAATGGTCAAATCGAATGTGAAGTTGCGTTGTATATTTTGAAGTGTTCTCTTTAAAATATATATGTATATACATATATACATATATGTTTATTTATATATATATATATATATATATATATATATATATATATATATATATGTATTGTACGTATGTACTCGTACGTATGCACTTATATATGTACGGTACATATTTTTTATACCTGTTATCATAATTTTATCAAAACGAAATGACAAATAAATTTCAAGGAAATCGAATTTTTTTTCCTTCCAAAGAAAATTTCGTTTTGAAATAATTCGCATAATTCTAATGAGATGAAAAATTAATTGATCAACGTATAATACGAGTACGCGTCTTTAAGATTGCGAATGACACATAAAATAATTTAATTTTAATATCTGATATTGATAAAATTCGCTCGAAATTCGGCATTTTTCATTTTTTTTTTCTTTTTTTTTTTTTGGACCGGTTAAACAAGAATCACTGCCAAAAGAGTTAGATGAGGGATAAAATTTTTCATTACTCATGAATGATCATGATCGATGAGAAACAGCAACGATTTAAGCAACCGACTATTAAAACGCTCTGATCAATTTTTCAAATAGCGCGTGAGTATACGAAAATATTTTTTTTCTCTTCTTCTCTCTCTCTCTTTTTCTCTCGAGAACGCTAGGTCGTAAATAAATCCTCTTTTGATTTGTTCCTTCTCTCTCTCTTTCTCTCTGTCTCTCTTTCACTCACTCACTCACTCATTCGTTACTGCTATCGTATTGCTAAAAAAAAGAAGACAGAGAGAAGGAGAGAAAGAGAAAGAGAGAGAGAGAAATCGTTTACGTTACCGAACGGATTTTATCGACCACGTTTACCAACCGTTTGATTTTCCGCGCCAATTTCTTTTTTTTCCCCTCTTTCGTTTACGCTCGAAACGAGCCACGAATCGTGAAACTTCATCGAGCCCGCGCATCGACCACTTCTGTTTATTTTTGCGAGAGAGCATGGACTTCCGTTTCCGTCGATCGTGTGCCAATAAACTCAAACGTATTCTCAATCACTTTTCGCTTCCAAATAGAATCTTTTATATCGATATTCTCTTTTGATATATGTATGTATTTGCATAGATACGTTTGCGTATGTGTCTATATTACTAATAGAATTAATAAATTTTTGAAAAAAGAATAAAAGGAAAAAATAAGGAACGCAATTTTTTTTTTATTGATTGAATATTTCTATTTTTTTTACTCAATAAAAAGAAGTGCTCAATAAAATAAATATTAATTATCTAAAAAATTATTGTAAATATTTGGTAAATTAATGAAAAAATCTATACGTGTATAGATACGTATATATATATATATATATATATATATATATATATATATATATATATATATATATATATATATACGTATATGTATATGTATGTTTATATTTCTACTGAATAAATCTATTTAATAAAAATTGCGATTTTTATTATGATTCTAATTGCTCTGTTAAAAAAGTGATATATATATATATAATATAAATTGTATTTATATATATATATAAAAATTGTACTTGTGATTAAAAAATTGAAAGAGAATTGTTTCAAAGATATGAAGAATTTTTTTGATTGTTCGTTTGATACAGAGACAGAAACTTCCATTTGGCGAATCGAATCGTTTAATCTTTGTAATAGTTCGATATCGGATTGGCAAGGTTTTAATCAATTTTTGTCTTTGACATTTGGATATATCGTCCTTTGCAGGATGACAGGTAATCGTTTATCTTTTATCTTCTTGTCTAGATAGATTTATAAATTTATCTGTCCGACAATTTTTTTTATTATTATATATTATTATTATTATTATTATTATTATTATTATTATTATTATTATTATTATTATTATTATTATTATTATTATTATTATCGAGCAAAGCGCAAACGAAAAGTATTTTTCAAGAGAAAGATATTAAAAAAAAAAAAAAAAAAAAAAAAAAAGAACAAAAAAATGTCATGTATATTTATTTTTGCTATGAAATTTTTTTTTGTTTTTATTTCTTTTTCTTTTTTTTATTTTTATCAAAAAACAATTTTCTTCAACGGCAAACAGGGCGAAACGCAAATTTCGTTTCTAAATAAAAAGTACCGATGGAAAACGGAAAGCATCGTTAATTATGAAAGATTTCAAAGCGCCTTTCTCGTTAACGACGTTCCGTTCGTCCTTCCTCTCCCTTTTTTTTCTCTCTCTTTCTTTTTTCTGTAAATTTCTTTTTTCTTTTTTTTTTTTATTTTGCATTTTGTTTTGTTTTCTTTCCTTTTTTTTTTCTTTCTATAAACGAAAAAAAAAAAAACACACACGCAGCTACCGTACCCACCACCACCAGGGAGATTTTAATTGGAAGCTAAATTTAGCTTGGCAGTAATTAATACGATGATTTACGAGGAAATATTTTTGGGGTACCTTTTTGAAATGTGTTAAGTTCTTCTTAAATCGTGAAAAATAAAAACTGCTTTATTTCTAGAATGGATTCGAGTGAAATGAAAGGAAAGAAAAGGAAAGGAATAGGAGAGATAAAAAAAAGTGGTATCTCTCTCTCTATTTAATTTTTCGTTAATTAATTATAATTAAATATAAAAATTAATACTAGATTAATTATTCTAAAGAAGAAGAAAACAAAAAAAAAAAAGGAGGACACTTACCGAAGCTACAACCCAGTAAGATAGTTATCAGTATTATCTTCATGACGATTAGAATCCGTGTATAAAAATGTTTAGAAATTTTGCAGATCGATTTTCCTGACTTCTTTGAAAAAAGAACAAAGATCAAAAAAAAAAAAAAAATAAAAAAAAAACAAAAAGGAAAGAAAATGAAGGAAGAAGAAACAAGGGAAAGAAATGGAAATGAGACCAAAGAGATCAAAGAAAAAAAGAAAAAAAGAAAGAAACTAGGAAGAAAATAAACAAAAGAAAAAAACAAACAAACAAACAAAAAAGGCGAAAGAAGAAAGATTCACTTATTATAATCACTAATAATAATTAAACAAAACACCGTCATGATAACACAGATCCGAGATAGTAATAATTCAAACTCGTAGACGTAAACTCGTTGTTGGTCGAAGGTTGACGTTGTTATCGTAGCTGGTGGGGGAGGTCGAATGATCCTGTTCGATCGGCACGTGGCTCGTCGTATACTGTCACCTTTTTTCCACCCTTCGTTTACTTTATACCTGGACACAAAAGTCCGACCAGCTGTGTCAGCAGGTGTCAATATTTACCTCGACCTTTCCAAATGAAAATCCTACTCTTTTTATATACGCTATATCCACTCCTCCTCCTCTTTCCCTTTTTAAATTTACTTTCCCCTCTTGCTTTTATCCTTCACTTTTTTCTAAGGGTTGAAATCCTCACGTTTACCAATGGGATGTTTTACTAGATCGATCTGAACAAACGAATAATGTAAACTCTTCTTGATTATCGTATTCTTTTCACTTTTGATATTTGTATTCTTCATAAAAAATAGATTATCTTCTTTTCTCTCTCTCTCTCTCTCTCTCTCTCTCTCTCTGTCGTTCTCTTTACCAAATATACAAATATTAATTTTACGATAAGAGCATTAAATTTTTATTGGCAATTCATTTTCATTCCTTTTTTTTTTTTTTATTATTATTATACAAATGAACGAATCGAACGATAATACTTCTTCTTATGATTGATCTCTATCACCATGACGAAATTTTATAAATAATTAATTATCGATTAAATAATTTTATATTATTATATATCGTTCAAACAAAAATTACATATGTAATATCGAACATATCCGAAAAGTTAGCCTGTCACGAAAGACCCGAGTATAACGACTGCTTGCCTCTTCTATTCGTTCGTTCTCTCAAGCGCGAGGACAGAGAGAAGAGTGCTACTGCTTTCCCCTCCTCCTCCTCTTCCTCCTGCTGCTTCTCCTGCTCCTCCTCCTCCTCCTCCTCATCATCATTCTCATCCTCATCCTCTTCCACCTACTTGTAATCTTTCTCTTTTCCCGTTACCGTCCCAAGCCAGTAAAACTCCTCCAACGATTTTACCCTCTCTTTTTTCGTATCCTCTTCGCGTTCACGGAGGAGGATCGTTGATATTTTTGTACATACATACATACATACATACATGCATACATACATACATACATACATACATACGAACTTAGTGCTAGAGACCAAAATCGTGACGGTATAAACGGTGTCGTTACTTTGAGAGGTATAAGAAGACTAATGTGTATGTGTGTGTATGTATGCATGTGTGCGAGAGGAGAGAGAGAGAGAGAGAGAGAGAGAGAGAGAGAGAGAGAGAGAGAGAGAGAGAGAGAGAGAGAGAGAGAGAGGAAAAACAGACTTCGTGTACTCCTGCTGGAAATCGGTTCGGTCCATTAATCAATTCCTTTGACAGGAGGAATGAATGAGGGAGAGGAAAAGAGAGAGAAATAGAGAGAGAGAGAGAGAGAGAGAGAGAGAGAGAGAGAGAGGGATAAAGATAGAGAGGATAAAAAGATAGACATAAAAGTCGTTTGATCGGAAATCAGGTGTAATTTTTTTGCTTCCTTTTTTCTGCTTTCTTTTTTTTTCTTCTTTTTTTTTTTCCTTTTTTTTCGTTGGTTTCCAAGAACTCGATAATCGTTTTTATTAATTCTTGTCGACGTCCTTGTCGAAGTTAGCAGTGCTAATTCCTGATAACATTGTATATGACCTCGAGGGGAGAGCTCACAGACTTTTATTAATACGTTTTATTATTAGAATCTACTACATGCCCACTTATCATCCAAATTATCTTAAAGCTAATAGAACACTTTTTCAGTTAAATCTTTTCTAGGAGATTAATTCGATTAATACGGCCAATATATCTTTCAATTCAAATTAATACGCATCTTGATATTAATCCAGTGAAATTATATAGATATTACGTTGTAACAATCTGATTTTGATGTCTTTTGTAAATTTAAAATCCCTTATCTTCGATCAAATTCATAACATGACTAACAATGATTATTCTACATCAATTATTCTATAGTAATGGAAACACATACATACAAACAGATATATATTATATGTATATATATATATATATATATATATATATGTATGTATGTATACTTGTATATATATGTATACGTATATTGTGTCAAACACAGAGGACAATCCTTTCTGCAATTGGTCATTAACCCACGTCTAATGGTAGGACCATTAGGAGGATTTGGTGTATGTGTGTTTGAATCAAAGAGATAACTGTTGGCTTCGAAAGCCATAAACGATGATGCCAATCGCTCGGCGAGCCGTTAGTAATTAACCTCGTACTCTGTTTCGCGTCGCATTACTCGATTAAATCCTATTGTGAATTATACTCTAATCGCTCGTTAGCGAAACGGAAAGTATTACTCGTTCTGCTGGATTTACTTGGATACTTGGATCCTTTCAGGACCGCCATAATTCTCTTCGTATATATATATATATATATATATATATATATATATATATATATATATATATATATATATGTATATATATATGAAACTTATCTCGTGTAAAATAATACTCCACGTATTCTAGTTAAATTCAACGAAAATTTCCTTGAACAAATATTAGGTAAGGTTTCTCTATGATTCATCGAAACATAAAATTCGTTAAATTTCTTTGTCTCTCTTTCTCTCTCTCTCTCTCTCTCTCTCTCTCTCTCTCTCTCTTTCTCATTCATTAACAAATTTCGTTCAATGATTTTATGTAAAAAGATTACTTTATAAAAAAAAAGAAGAAATAAAGAAAAATAAAATTGAGGATAAATTGATATTTATTAAGGTTTTATCGAGAAAATACGATGACGTTTGCAAGATTTATTTTATAGTAACAGAATAAACATATACTGTCTCTCTCTCTCTTCTCCCTTTTTCTCTCTCTCTTTCTCTAGTTGCTATGGGATTTGCTAACGACAGACTCACCGGAACGATTTTGAACAAGCACTAGCCTCAGGGATTTTACTCTTTGGCTCTGGACTTTCCGCGAGTTTCTCTATCAATATTGAACCAGACCGGTATTAATTACTTCGCTCTATTACGTCCACTGTAGCGTATATTAACAACATGCATTTATAGGAAGGTCATACTTGTATATTTACCTGATGTTGTTGATGATGATGATGATGATGATGATGACGATGCGTGTATGTATCTACGTATTTACTCTTGATTTTCTACAGGGTGGATCAAATATTCCCAAGTAATTTCAAATATCAATTTGGATATACGTTTTCTTTCGTGACTAGTTTTAAGCTAATTAATTTTTGGTTTTATTCTTTTTTTTTTCCTTCAATTTATGTCACATGCTCAACTTGTAATTATAATATATAGTTCACTTAGGAATTTTTGTCTTCTCCCATTGTATTGTACATATACCTCTTATATATACAGTAATTTTCTTATAAAACTATGTGGAATATATAAATGGTGATTGGAATTCAATACCATAAGATTATTATCAATACTTATTTATTTATTTCACTGATCAAGTAATAATCACATAAAGCTGATAAAGTAAAACCCCCTTTTTTATTTTCGGTGAATCGAGTTCTGTACGTTTGTAATGTTATATTTACAAGTATATAGCTCTTTCCCGTCTGACGAAAGTTCTTTTACAATATTGTGTTTCTTTTCAACGTTAAATATATATATATATATATATATATATATATATATATATATGTATATATATATTTATGTATACATATATATATTATATAAATATATATTTATATATATGTATATATATATATATTATATAAATATATATTTATATATACATATATATATATATATTATATAAATATATATAAATATATAATGTATGTTACGCGTAAGGTGTGTATGTGTGTATGTATTTGTGTATTTATTTATATATATAAATATACATGTAACGTACGGTTTTTCTTTTACAATTGGCGATTTGATCGCTCAACGCTCGAAAAGAACGGGCCGAGAATCTTAGAGTTTCAAAGAAACGTCAAATAACATCAATGAATCTCATTATGATTCTCAATGCCAATTCAATTTCTTAATGCCTGACAAAAATTATTTCGCGGTTATAGTTGAGCGCAACGTATGAAACAGTTCTTCTTTCTTTTTCCCCCATTTCTTTTTTTTTTTTTTTTTTTTTTTTTTTTTTTTTTTTTTTTTTGTATTTTCTTCCGGCATAAGAAAATGATTATTGTACCCAAAACCCCGCTGTGTAATGAAATCCTTCTCAAGGAGAAAAAAAAATACAAAAAAAAATACAAAAAAAAAAAAAAAAAGAACAAACGAAAAAATACTCTAGTTAACAATAAATTATTAAATATCTATTCACAGGTGGTATGTATAGGCTAATTGTTATTACTATCGTCGTTTTAACGTAATCCTTTTTCTTTTCTCTCTATCTCTCTCTCTTATCATTTATTAGCCGCTAACGTTGTTTACGACTATTGTTACATAAGACACACATACGCACGTACATACATACAGCATCAGGACTTTTTATATTGACGGCATTCGCTTCTTTCTCCTTTCCTTTCTTTTCCTTTTTTTTTTTCTTTCTACCTTTTATTCATTTATTTATTTGGCAAACGAATCATTTGGAAGCACGACGACCGATGTAATAAAAATGATGAATGAGATTTTATTAGAAATATTAGTCTCTCTTTATCTACGGGTAGCGAGGTAACTTCACCTCGTCTTGCTTCCAAAGATCTCGCTTACGTCATCTAATGATACTTTTATCATTTATTTTCTTTCTTTTAATACTTCCCTTCTACTTATTCTTCTTCTTATTCCTTCAATCCCTCTTCTTCATTTTCAGCCGTCTAGCATTTCCTTCCTTCTTTCTTTTTTATTTATTTATTTATCTCTTATTTCGTCCTTTCATGCATAGCAAGTGAGTATCACTTTTATTTATTTGTTTTTTTTTCTTTTTTTTTGTTTTTTTTTTTTTTGTTTTTTTTTCGTGAGTATGCGCGTGAGTATGAACCAGTCACTCTTTGAGATAACGTTTGAAAGGATTAGATATTTCTTTTCTCTCTCTCTCTCTCTCTATTCTTTTTTTTTTTTTTTCAAACGTCAACCCAGCGTAAAAAGCTACTAGTTATATAATCCGTGTGTGTGTGTACATTAAGTAACTTTCCGGCCGTTTTAATTGATTGTATCGAAGTTTCTTTCAATCGTAAGAATATTTATCTCTTTTTCTTTTTGTTTTTGTTTCTTTCTTTTATTCATTCATTTTTTCTTTCTTTCTTTCTTTCTTTCTTTCTATCTTTTCGTCGTCGTTTTGTCGTCGTCGTCGACGTCGTCGTCGTCGTCGTCGTCGTCGTCGTCGTCATCGTCGTCAAACATATTATTTATTTCAAGTTGGCGAAGACACGTCGTGAAGCTAGGAGAAAAAAAAAAGACAAAAGAAGAAGAAAAAAGAAAAAAACAAAAAAAAAGTAGAAAGAAAATAAAAACATTCGAGTATATAATCTAATCTGAATCTTTCGCAAAGATCGATTAGCAGATCGATATATATATATATATATATATATATATATATATATATATACTCGACAATATTTGTTTATAATATTTACTAGATGACGTTAATAATAATTATCCTTATAGTTGACTTCAACGTACGCATGTCTCACTTCCTCCCTTCCCCTCCCTTCCACCTTTCCCCTGCTACCCCCACCTCTTAACTACCATCTTGAATATTTCTTTCATTGCAAATACTATACATAACAAATAGCGTAATTTATCTACGATCGATTAAACTAATAACCATTCCGTTACAGAATATGACGTTCTTTTTTTCCTTTTTGTCCTTTTTCTTTTATTTCTTTGCTTTCGTCATTTATATACACACTTATATTTTCATTAAGGGCAAACAAACTATTTGTCGCTATTATTGTTAAAGAGGCTACGATTTGTTTTATTTATCAGTTTTTTCTTCTTACTTATTTCTTTTTATTTTTATTTTCCTTTTCCTTTTTCTTTCTTTCCTTTTTTTTTTTTTTTTTTTTTTTTTTTTTTTTTTTTTTATTGTTTTAGGTGTCTCATTTTGTTTTTTAATCGTTTCATCCCAACTCTTCTTGTCAGATTTCTCACTCGCACTTTAAAGCAAATACAACACAGACACGCACAAACATTCTTTCCCTCTCTCTCTCTCTCTCTCTCTCTATCTCTTTGTTTTTTTTTTCTTTCTCGCTTGGTTTGATTTTATAGAAAAGAACTAAAGAAAAAAGAAGAAAAAAAAAAAATAGATGAAAAAAGAGAAGAAAGCTAACACGGCACTCATACGTCAAAGTCCTCAGAAAAATGGAGAGGAGAGAATCTCCACGCGAGAGGATATGAGGTACGACGAGATGACTTTGTTGATTCGGATATTATCATTATTATTATATTATCATTATCATATTATTATTATTATTATTATCATCATCATCATCATCATCATCATCATCATTATTATTACTATTATCAAACGAAGATTAAAAAACGTGATTTTCAATGATAGAAAAATGTACGAGGTGACATTTGCTATCTAGTTTTGATTGGCTGACGAGTATTTCTTCTTCTTCTTCTTCTTCTTATTTACTCCTTCTTCTTCTTCTTTTTTTATTTTTTTATTTTTTTTTTGGTTGTCTTCTAAGTTTTTTATAAATCGTTAGATTCATCGTTCAAAGTAGTCCGTGGAAGGAAAAAAAAAAAAAAAAAAAACAAGTGATTTTTCCAATTCGTCATTGATTTTACCGTACGTTCAATTAGCCACTTGTGTTTGATATTAGATATTTGTTATTACATATTGTATAATTTCAACCAATTTAGAAAAAGATGATCATATCCGATCAAAATCGATTTATTCTCATAGACGATATCTGAAATTATCACTTTAAATATTCGAATAGTTCGATGGTATTTGAAAAATAATTTGACCTTTTGTTTTTTATTTATTTATTTGTTTTATTTTCTTTCTTTTTTTTTTTTCTTTTTTGCGCGCGCAGTAAAACACATTAAATGTACATAGTCGTGTATGTACATAATGTATGGTATAAGTTATTTGCGATGTCGTCCATCTATTCGAATATTTCAAGTTAATCGTGAAATTTTTCATGAATAGTAAATAGTAGTAGTATTTTGTCGTAATGACACGTGATATCGTGATAGAGTCATCATTTTCTTTTTTTTTTTTTTTTCTTTTCTCTATTATTAAAGAGACAGAAATAAAACACGTGTTTGCCTGTCTGTCTGTATGTCCGTTCGTCTGCCTCTCTCTTTCTTTCGATAATAATACCATTCTCTCCCTCTCTCTCTCTCTCTCTCACTCTCTCACTCTCTCACTTGCACATGTTCTTTATGCTATTTACAAACGTGAATTTTTTAAATAACGTTCGCTTTGTTATTAATTTTTTTTCTCTCTCTATCTCTGTCACACGCATACGTACATTTCGATCTCTCTCTCTCTCTCTCTCTCTCTCTCTCTCTCTCTCTCTCTCTCTCTCTCTTCTTTCGTCTTTTCATTTAGCTAAAATATTTGTTAATTATTGTATACATATATATATATATATATATATATATATATATATATATATATATATATTCAATAATATCGAGTGTTTGTGTATGTATGTATGTTTATATAACTCGCACTTCTCTACTCCTCTTGTAGTAATCAGCGACCGATCATCACACGATAATTTTCATCTCGAAAACGTAAAGATGAGCTAGCGCTCTTCTTCCATTGTCGAATTGAGTCTCTCTTTTTCTTGTTCTTCTTTTCTTTCTTTTTTTCCTTCTGCATTTTATGTTTCACTGCAGAATGAATCATCGATCGCGATACGTCGTCATCTTCGAATGAAGTTGAGATTCGAGTTTATATGGAGGGAGCTGGGCGATAGAGAGGATTTCCTCTGATTGGAAGCACGTGAGCCTCGGAGTTGAACACCCAATCGTTTAGATTAATGAGATCGTCGTCGCTGAATAAAAGATAGAGGTACTGTAACAGATAAAAAAAAAAAATACAAAAAAAATTAATTACAAAAGAAATAACAACCAAGAAATCATTTGTTTACAACGGATTATGATACCTTTATATATATATATATATATATATACACATATTTGAATGGATCGATATGGACCGTATTTTAATAAGAATTAAATTATATTTTCTTTTTTTACTTTATTCATTTTATTCTTTCAAACGAATTTAAAGAGCACTTGATACGAAGAGAGCAATTTCGTTCGATTAAATTAAAAGTATTGAGAAAAAAGTTCTTTACGAGTTACGAGTTATCTTGGCCGATCGAGTGTGACGTATAAACTCTCTCTCTCTCTCCCTCTATATATATATATATATATATATATATATATATATATATATATATATATATATATATATACCTATATACATTATATATATTATAGGAGGGCTTTTACGAACGTCACCTTCAGCTGTTACCGATTATAGTTGGCTTTTACCGGCAGCCGGCTTCGGAAATATCTATAAGAAAGGGAATAAAAAAAAAAAAAAAAAAAGAAAAAAAAAAAGAAAAAAAAAAGAGAAAAAAGAAAAAAAGAAAAAAGTTCGTCTTTATACCGGGCCTTAATCTTTAACGAGATAGCAGGGATAAAAGTGGCCACCATTGGCACGACTCTCTCTCTCTCTCTCTCCCTCTTTTTCCTTTTGGCAATTTCTCTTTTACCAAATTTCTTTCTTAGCGATCGTACGTTATCTCGATCGTAAAACTAACAGAAGGAATTTTTAATCGAGATATCGTTCAATCGGACCGAAAAAGTCGGTCTATAAAAAATTTCTGCGATTTTAAATAATCAACCTCGAATAAGACAGAGGGGAGGAAAGAAAGAGAAGCAATATCGTAAAGATTATGTGGCAAGAAAATCCCTTTAAAAACGTTTCACGTATAAAGAAATAATTAATGTAGCTTTTAAACATGGAGTTAAGATTAAAAAATATTACGTATTCTTCTTTCGAAAGTTGTGAGCGATGGAAAAAAAAATGAACGAAAAAAAAAGAAAAGAAAAAAAAATGAAAAGAAAAGAAAAAGAAATGGAAATTTCAACGAGATATTGTCGAGAGTCGAAGTGTAAAATAATGATCTCAAAGTATTTAAATTTGAATTTTGTTTTTTAATCGATTGAAAAGTCCTTTTTTTTCTTTTTCATTTTCTCCCCCCACTCCTATTGCAGTACCTTTAGGGTTTCGGCGAAGAAGTAACTCTGTTGAACGTCATCCTTCGGTGAGTTGGCTAAGTAAACATTGTGGAGTCCCGTGAATCCTCCTGGGACTCGACAATGTTTTTCCAGTGCTTGGACGGCTTCCCAGCCCCATTCGCGATATTTCGGATCCTTTGTAAGCCGCCACATCACGAAATACGACTCGAATGTCTGAAAAGAAGGAAAAAGCATGGGATGCAATGGTGATGGGAGGAAGAGGGAAGATAGAGGAGAGGGAAGAGGAGATGAAGGAGGAATATTTTATTCGAATGTTTGCCGACAACAACACGTGTGAGGCGTTTACAGGTTTACAAAAGTTTGAACGAAAGTTCCGCAGCACTTTTAAACCTTCGTTTTCTCGGAACACGAGACGAACGAGATCGATAAAAAATTCAATCGAATGCTTGACTTTATTTGTTTCTTTCATTATTATTATTATTTTTATTTATTTATTTATTTTTTTTTTTATTAAAGAAATGCACTCACCTCAGGTCGAAGGATATAATATTTCTCGCCGGTTTTCAAGCTTCTCGCCTCGTTTCCTTCGATAAAATGAAAAGCTTCCGGACCGAGTTTAGTCACACTCCTGTCGTAGGACTCGTGACAGGTGTTGGTCAAGCCTGCGGCTATACTCATGTATTTATCCGACACTTCGTTTTCTAAGGTTCTAGCACCCAATGCGAACATACCACCTATCATGTATATACATAATGAGAATTTTGTTAAAATTCTACATAAAGTGAATAAAAAATAATAAGAAAAAGAAATAAAATTTCACTCACCAGCGAAACAGGCCAAGTGACCCATTTTGTGTTCAGGCCTGTCATATTTCAAATCCGATACATAGAGCAGTTTACCGGGTGATGTCTTGATCATGTGCTCGCTGATAGCTGCGATTGCTTCGTCATACATTTCACGTGCTTCTCTGTCCTCCTTTCCTGATTGGATCCAAGCCTTTAACAGATACTCGTAGAAACTGTCACCTAATCCTCCGAGTGACATGTGATCTGAAATTATATCGAATGAATTTTAACGGGATAGAAAAATTTTGTCCTATTTTATTACAAGCTATATATATATATATATATATATATATATATATATATGTATATATATATAATCCTTTTTAAGAAGATATCAAATATATCATAAATGAATCACACGAGATTTGATGTTCAAACCATTTGAATCGTTTTATAGAAAGCACGAGATTCCATTTCCAGAGAAAACTATGTCCTCTTTTACTCGTACGTACTTACGAGTGATCGAAATTTGCATTTATAGAACTACCCATAACATTACTTTTTATATGCTCCATCAACAGCTATGGGTAGTTCAACAGAATTCTCTAACTTTATTCCTTTTTTTTGTTCTTTTTTTTTTTTTTTTGTTATTTTTTCTAGTTTCCATAATGAGAATTCGTTAGAGAACGGTTCGATTAACGAAACAAATTGTAATCGAAGACAAATATTTATTTTTTAATTTGTGCTTTTTTTTCTCCTCGTTCTGATTAAAAAATAGATTTATATATAAGGCACAGACGATAATTTACATATATATATATATATGTCAATATACATATATATATATGTAGGTATAAACTATATAATTATATGAGCCATTTATTTTGAAAGTGGCCTAACTCCATTTATCTTCAAATCGAGATATTTAAGGGTTTGTGTTTCAATGAATTTAAAAATATACGTACAGGATACTAATGAGTCATACTACTTAAGTATATCTAAGGGTGTTAAATTTATAGTTTCTATTAAAATAGTGGCAATTATTAAGTGAATAATATGCGTTTTCTTATCAACAATGGAGTTAGGCCACTTTCAAAATTAACAGTCAGATTCATTATAAAATTTGAAGGTGCCCAAGTCCAATCAACATAATTTAAGATGCTTCAAATTGAAAAAAACAATACTCAATTTATTTTACATATTTTTTAAACACTTCAAAAACATAATTTATGCGATTCAAAATATTTTTTAACTACATAATGTACAAAATTACGAACATAAATGTATTACAAAACAATTTACTACTCATCTAGATTTTGTGTGTGTGAAAGGGATTTGAAGAAATCATGATGTTCCGATAGTATATATCGTAATAGGTCAATTATGTCCTTGAATTTTGCTATTGTAATTTGTCTTTCAAAATAAACGGTTAAATTATTGAACTAACTCTGGAAACTTATTTGTCAAGAATTATCGTATTTGCTCGGAATATAAGCAACCTGAAATGCTTTACTGATAAATAAGATAAAGTTATACATGTAATTATAGCAACCGGAAAAAATTGACAAATGGAGTTAGGCCACTTTCAAAATAAACGGCTGATATGACGAGTAACCATGTATTATTGTAATAAATTTTTGTAATTGACAGAAATAGTTAAAAAAAAAAAAAAAAAAAAAGGAGAGAAAAAAAAAAGAGAAAAATAGTATTCTTATTAAAAAAAAAAAAAAAAAAAAAAAAAAAAAAAAAAAAAAAAAAAAAAAAAAAAAAAAAAAAAAAAAAAAAAAAAAAAACGATAGATACGATTCGCCGTTGAATAGAAGTTTTATGGTTGATGAATTCTCGTCGTATTTATGTAAAATAAAATTCAATGTAAATGTTTTATCGTACTTGTTTTGGAAATTCGCTTGATTTAAGTTGAAAAAGAGAGAGACAGAAAGAGAGAAAGAGAGTGAGAAAGAGAGAGAGAAAGGGAAAGAGAGTGAGAGAGAGAGAGAGAGAGAGAGAGAGAAATTAGAACTTTCAGCAAAGATTGAAAATCCTATTAATTACATCATTAAATATCATATTTCTCGAATAACATTTACGAGTAATACGTGGCAAAACGAAAGAAAAAACTTCAACGTGTTCGTAGTACTTTTCGAGTGGTCGAGTAACGAATTCAAATGAAATTCTCGGAGAGCATGGGTTGGTGAAAAATGTACATTGGTTTGGAAAAACGCCAAAGTCGAGTACAACTTTGCTAACCGCAAAAGACGTTTCCTTTCCTTTTAACCTTAGAAATAAACTTTTTCCCGCGCAAATGTTGCGACGTATTTTGAATTCTCAAAAAAAAAAAAGAAAAAGAAAAAGAAAAAAAAAACAGAAGAAAGAAAGTAAAAAGAAAAAAAAAAGAAGATAAAAGGAAGAAAGAATGAAAAAATAAATGCTTGAAAGAAAGAAAAATGATCTTTTGTCATTTGTTTCAATTATTTTGAAATAAAATGATCACGGAAATATGTTGCTCTAAGAAAGGATCAAATTACGATTTTTTTTTTTTTTTTTTTTTTTTTCCTTTTTTTTTTCTTTTTTTTTTTTTTTTAGAAATAATTTTTCGTTGGAAATCATTAAAGAGTCGTTAATAAAATAACGTCGTCGTTCGAAAGAGAAATCAAATAGGTGGTTGGCGCCACGTACCTGCATACCTGAGTCGCGCAAATATCTATGAAGAAAAAAAAAAAGAAAAAAAAAGAAAAGAAAAAAAAAAAAAAAGAGAAAAAGGAAAAAAAAGTCTTTTAAGAGTGATCTATGTTAGTTCGAGGAAATCGTTGAGAAAGGCCAACGTACGATGTTACCAAAGTAGAAAGAAAAATAGGAATTCTTACTGTTCTTAAGAGAAGGAATGAAAAAGAACAAGAATGGTGGATGGATGATGAGGGGGGGGTGGTGGTGTAGGGGGTACAGGAGTGGTTGCTTTTGATAAATGCGATATTCAACTTCGTCGAAATGGCGTAATATTTGAGAACTAACCACGAATAGTTGAAAAGAAGAAGAAAAAGAGAAAGAGAAAGAGATAGTTAAGAAAGAAAAAAAAAAAAAGAAGAGAAAAAAAATAAATTTTATTAAAACTTTTTCACGAACGTTCGTTGAACGATCGAAAGTAAAAAAAAAAAAAATATGCAAAACAAAACAAAAAATTTCGATCGCGTTTACGAAAA
>NC_062191.1:5534965-5537465 GCF_912470025.1 Vespa velutina
TTTAAATAATATATTATCAATTTTATCCATTACATTTATATAATTTTAATAATAATATTCCTATATATTATATATTATTCATGTTTTTTCTTTTTTTTTATGTAAATATCACTATATTATCAGATGTATATAAATAATAAATTAACATACAGAATAATTAATCAATAATATTAAATTTACTTTTAATATTAATGAAATATTAAAAATCGGTATTACGAGTAAATAGAAGATATTTTTTCGTATTAAAAAATTCAATTCGAAGGAATTACTTTGAAAGGATTGTCCTTTTGAATCTCTTGAATGTCCATACCTTTTCGTTTCTTTATTTTTTTTTTTTCTTTTTTCAATGAAAAAGGCCAACAAGATGGGTCCTCCTTTTCTCGAAGGGTTTGCGAAAGCTTATACTGATGCAACGCAACACGTGTGGCGATCGAACACGCCGCCGGCCAAAACGAGCGACAAGCCCGCCGTAAATAAACATCAAGGACGATAAGCACGGGTGCTAATTAGAGGTAAGCGTGATAATGTAGCAAATCGGGTCATCGATCTCTCGTGTCGGGACTACGACCGGCCCGTATCGGGATGTTTGTTTAAACTTACACATCCGAAACTGTTATGTCGATACCGCTTGCGAAACGTAAACGTTTCCATCCAATCCCTTTGATTAGCGAATAAATCATTTCATTATGTATCATACATACATATATACATATGTACATACATGCATATCTTGTCATATATTTTTTCTTCTATTTTCTTTTCTCTTTTTTTTTTTTTCTTTTTTTTTTCTTTTTTATAGATTGCGAATTCTTTAATATCTTCTTTCTTGCAAAATAAATACATTTAATCTTTCTATCTTCTCTCTTTTTCTCTCTCCTTTCATTTTTCATTCAACATTTTCTATCCATTTTATCACTATCAAAGTTTTTCTAACCCACATTTTTTTCATCAATTAATATATTGAGAATATTATCAAATTGTCTTGCTATATTATTTTTTTCCTCTTTCTTCTGTATTACTATTATTTTCTTTTTTCAAATGATAGATAAAAATTTTCTTATTTATTCTAAATGTTATATATATATATATATATATATATATATATATATAAATAAATGGTATTATATTCATATAATATCTTACAATGCTAGTGTAATAAATGTAATATATTAATGTTAATTAAGTATAATATATCATACATACATATATATACACACACACACACACACACACACACACACACACACATATATATATATATATATATATATATATATATATATATAAAATACTGTTTTAAAAAACAACGTCGAATCATTCTCATTTTTTTTTACGAGATCGTTTACGCTATTTCAACATCATTCTTGGTTCAAGTTTTTCTACGTGGAAATACATAAAACATGCGTATATATATATATATATATATATATATATATATATATATATATATATATATGTACTACGATGAATAGTTAGAAAAGAAATTCCACGAAGTCTGTTTTCCGTAACACGCTTCGACGATTTTCGTAACGACCTCTTCAATTGTTCTTCGACATACATAAAGAGAAAAGCGAAAGAGAAAGGGAGAGAGAAATAGAAAGAGAGAGAGAGAGAGAGAGATAGACAGAGACTGAAGAGATAGAAAGAGAGAGAGAGAGAGAGAGAGAGGGAGAAAGAGAAAGAGGGGAGAGAGAGAGAGAGAGAGAAGAAAAAGATGAAACTTGTTCATCGCTGTTACATAAATTACAGTGGAAAATGTCGATAGATAAGATGATTTAAAATAACATTTTTCTAAGAATCATTATACTTAATAATTATTCGAAACCGATAAATCGATCAGTAACGAGAATTTTATTTATATCTATACACATTTTTCACGATTATTCAAACAATTACAAATAGAAAAACTATGTTGTATTATTATGTATTTAATATTAATATATCGATTATATTATTACGATACATTAATTTAGTTCACATTCATTATAATATAATATATTAATGATATATTATAATTTATATATATATATATATTTTTTTTTTTATTTCCATTAGAAAATCAACAAAGAATAATAATAGATACGATTTAAAAATAATTATGAAATTCTAACAATAAGTAAACGAGTCCTTTGAATATTCAATATCTCTTTCTCTCTCCCTCTCTCTCTCTCTCTCTCTCTCTCTCTCTCTCTCTCTCTAAAACACAAATTATATATTCCAAGATAACGTTGGATCGTACAAATTCGCTTGGAACATCCCAAACGGTGAGTAAGTACATGCGAGTCGATCGTCTAGTCTTTCTCAAAGGCAAGAGGATAAACTCTTGAAATTTAGAGGATACACTGACGCTTTTAGTCGCCAAAGGATACAACAGCCACCGCAGGACAAAACCACTGACTCTCTCTCTCTCTCTCTCTCTCTCTCTTTCTCTCTATCTCTGTCTCCCTCTGTCTCTAGGAGAGAGAGAGAGAGAGAGAGGGAGAGAGAGAGAGAGAGAGAG
>NC_062191.1:5539965-5542465 GCF_912470025.1 Vespa velutina
AATTTTGATGAAAACTTAAGGCAGACTTTATCATCATACGAGGATTTTTCGGTGGACTCATCCGTAACGCACAAAAAGCCATTATTCGTGTTATCCTGTGAGAGCGTCCAAGTTGGGTCAGGATTATTTATTGGGAGTGGTTTTCTGCGAGTGGTCCATAAAACGTGCGAGGTTTATCGGTCGATTTTGTTTCAGTAAGGGAGAAAAAGAAAGAGAGGACAAAAGAGAGAGAGAGAGAGAGAGAGAGAGAGAGAGAGAAAGAGAGAAAAACGATGAATAACCAAAGGATTTCAGGCTTTTATCGAAGAAAGATGAAAATATAAACGTGACGCCGCGTGAAAGCTCGACAACGTTAAGAGGCTCTTTGTTGCTTTATAAGGTCGTTAGCTCGAAAGAACTTGATCTTGTGCTTCCAAGAAATTTTTAACTCTTTTCTCTCTCTCTCTTTCTCTCTCTTTTTCACCCTTTCTCTTTCGTATCAGGATGAGAATATCGCATAACAAATGTTCGCGCTTTAAATCCACCGAAATGGTTCTCTCCTGGTGCTCTCTCAGGTTGGAGGAAAAAAGGAATTGGCCTTCTTAATGCATTCACCAGTCGAAAGTGGCAATTAAGGATCCACTTGGACGTTAAATCGAGTAAGCAAAAAATTTCGCTGAAACTTGGCCGGTAGGACGAATTAGTCGAATTAGCGTTTAAGGGCACGATTTTCTTCTTCATGACTAATGAAAAATAAGACAAATTTTAAAATTGGTTCCGTTGTTAGTCAGCGTGTCCCTTCTTCTTTGTCATTTCAGACTAATAACTATATTAATTTTATATTCTATATTCGTTCATTCATTATTTCCTTTTTTCTTTTTTTTTCTTTTCTTTACTTTTTTCTCCCTTCTCTCTCTCTCTCTCTCTCTCTCTTTCTTTTATTTTTTTTTGTTTTTTAGATAAATTCTTTTATTAAATTGTTACGGTCAAATCGACGGTCTTAATAAATCACATTAATGTGCACATATATGTGTGTGTATGTGCGTGCGTGTAATAATTTTTTCTAATATTATTTTATCTAATCTCAATATGATCTCAATTCGTTTTGATTATTTCAATCCGGGATATTTTCGAATATCGGCCATTATAAAAGAAAAAAGAAAAAAGAAAAAAGAAAAAAAAATTATTTTATCTCATCTCAATATGATCTCAATTCGTTTTGATTATTTCAATCCGGAATATTTTCGAATATCGGCCATTATAAAAGTAAAAATGAAAAAAGAAAAAAAAAAATCCTTTCATTCTTCAAACGCATATATGAAATGACATATAATAATCGCATTATGCCAATGTGATTTGATTCTAATGAATCGAAATTCGATCTTTATGAATATCGATGATATGGTATTTCTAATGATCGCTTGGATAGAATAATCGAAAATTAATTATTTAAATCGATCGATATTTCTCGGAATGTTCGAAGACGTCAAAATGATATCAGAGACATGTGTCAATTTTTAACAAAGATATCACATCGCTTGAAAAGAACAAATCTGTCATAAATAATATTGACGATAATATCTTTCCGAAATTATCCATGAAATGTTATTATGAAATTGGTTAATCGAAAATGATTTTCGATTGGTCTATGCGAATTTTTCCAGATTTACTTTATTAATTAAAAATACTTTTGTTAGCATGATTATGTGGGGACTTTTTTTATTTTTTATTTTTTATTTATTTTTTTTTTTTTTTTGATAAATTATAATAAATCGTAAATCGGATTTTCCTTTATTTTCTTTTTTATTATTTTTATAATTGTAGCTACAAATAAACGATTTCGTTTATTATTTTATCAGAAGAAAAGTGATATCTTCGTTGCAAATATAATCCGAGATCGGCGATTCATTCGATGTGATGAATTCCGTTTTGTTTTATAAATAAATGAATAAATAAAGAAAAAAAGATAGAAAAAAAGAAAGAAAGAAAGAATAAAAAGCAAGAAAAGAGAGAAAAAAAATAACGATCAAGAGATCTTCTTTTTTATTATCATTAGAAAAACGTGCCTAAGTCGGGTCGAAAGACGATGCTGTATATATATGTTTGTGTGTGTGTGTGTATATATATATATATATATACATGTATGTAATAAGAAAACGAGAATAGATATGTGTAGAGCAACACCCTCGGCATCACGCTATTTTCCACTAGCTCACAATCAACTTGGCTATGTCTTCTCTAATCTCATTTTGCTTCGTGAGTATAAGGCGTCAGGGATCGCGTTGATAGTTGTATGCGATATCCTATCGTGTTCTTTTCTTATTTTTTATTAGACCAAAATAAGGAAGTAACCGACTGGAAGAGAAAAGAAAAGAAAAAGACAAAAAAAAAAAGAAGATAAGGATAACGAAGTCTCTTACAGTACGATCGATTTAAATATTGCCATTCATTGGTAAAATTATCTTCAATACAATGAAGTATTTTCCAATCATTCGTAAAATATATATATATATATATATAT
>NC_062191.1:5544965-5549965 GCF_912470025.1 Vespa velutina
GAGAGAGAGAGAGAGAGAGAGAGAGAGAGAGAGAGAGAGAGAGAGAGAAAGAGGAGAGTATGAAAGACAAGGTAATAGCGATAACGAAAATTTACTCGCGTGTTCTCGACCCACTTGTAAAGGCTTACAAGCGGCAATGTTGCGAAATCATGAGATAGTCACGGAAGCACTTCCGGCTGTAACAAGTTTCGACAAGAGTGTTACGCGTTATCGTTACGATCGTACCATCCGCGTTGGTGTATAGCCGATGCTAGGTGTTAATCAAAAATTTGTAAACGTTTTTTTTTTTTTTTTTTTTTTTTTTTTTTTTTGAGATTTAGGATAAAGGTCAAAGAGAAAGAGATAGGAGGGAATAGGGGGGGGGGGTGGAGGGAAGTAAAATATCTAATTACGATTAACAACAATATTACTCTATCACGTTGTACATCGATGTATTGTTAAATCTTATTTAATTCCTTTCAAACGAAATTAATTGGTTAATTAACATTTGTTAAGTTATCTTATAGAAGTTTTATATAAAATTGCGAACACAAAAGTTTCTTAAGCGATTTGAAAAAAAAAAGAAAGAAAAAAAGAGTAAAAAGAAAAAAATTAAGTACTCTTTTACAGGACTCAATGTGGGCCAATTTTCCTTTTAGATCGTCAAATTGTAAGCCTTAAAAGAACTCTTTACAATTTAAAAAGAAAAAAAGACCGAAAAAAAAAAAAAAAAAAAAAAAAAAAAAAAAAAAAAAACCGAAACAAAAAGAAGAAAAAAGAGAAAAAGAAAGAAAGTAAAAAAGGAAAAAAGAAATGAATCTAAATAAGAAAATAAGAACTTTCAATTCACCTTGCATTATATAAAATTTTTTAAACATGCAACAAATTAATTTTAATGGATTAACGTTACTACCATTAATCGTTTTGAGATGAGAGAGAGAGAGAGTGAAAGAGAGAGAGAAATGGAGAGAGAGAGAGAGAGAAATGGAGAGAAAGAGAAAGAAATGGAGAGAGAGTATACGTAAAATATCTTCGACGCACGCGAACTATTGGTTCGCGGTTTCCACCCGCTGCGTAACGAATGTGCGGCCACAATACGACGTCGTATCTTGTTCTGGAGAACGCGTGGTGCGAACTAAAAGGTTATCGTGATATTTTTCATCCGGTAGTATGAGATTCCATTGTTGTCGGGAGTTATTTTTCTTTTTCATTTCTTTTTTCTTTTTTATTTCTTTTTCTTTTGTTTCTCTTGAACATTTATGAATAAATTTTACGAATAAATATACGAGAATTATTATCTCCAATTTCAAGTTCATATATATATATATATATATATATATATATATATATATATATATATATTATTGCATTTAAATAAAAAATACTATGATGGGGAAAAAAGATCTAAGAAATCGAGATGAGTTTTGTTTAAAAAAGTATAATATCACGTTTATATATTTTTAATATACTTGATATCTTTATCTGAACGTGACATTAGTGTGCAAGAAAAAAATAATTATTGTTTACATATACAACGGGATGTCCAAGAAGCAATTTATATGAACTTTTTTTATCTATTTGATCTCAATAATACGTAGTATAAGTTTTGTCCCATTATTTTTGCTCATCCTGTATATATAATATATATATTTATATGTATGTATGTATATACTTATATATTTATATTCGATTGATGAGACGGAGTTTAGATTTCATTTGTATAAATAATAATTAAAAGCACAAACAAATATTAATTTCTCAGTAATTTATATTTATCATTGACTTTGATTTAACGATACCAATTGGATATTATGAAAAAAAGAAAAAAGAAACAAACGAAACAAACGAACAAACAAACAAACAAAGAAATAAATAAATAAAGAAAAAGAAAAATTACAATGTTTTGGAAAAAAATTAAACAGAAATATACGAATCAATGTTAATAAATCTAATGTCATACCAAATCTAAGAAGGACTATTTTTTTTTAATCACAAAATTTTCATTCATGATAAATGCCTCAAATGTCCGGTCTCTGTCTATCGATCTCTCTCTCTCTCTCTCTCTAGAGACAGAGAGAGAGAGAGAGAGAGAGAGAGAAAGAGAGAGAGAAAGAGAAAGTAAGGAGGAGTGTCCCTTGAACAGAGACATTACGCTCGCACTTTAGATAAGAGACCGAGGTGCTCAGTAGCACGGCATGCCGTCCAACCGACCAAGTAGCCACTCTAAAGAAGATATCTTTCTCCTCTTGTCGGTACTGAATCGCGATTTACTCTCTCTCTTTCTCTCTCCTTTCTTCTTGAGACAGCCCTTCGAGAATGTAAGAGAGAGAGAGAGAGAGAGAGAGAGAGAGAGAGAGAGAGTGCATAGCGATCCGTAGATCCCTGATCATAGAGCAACTGCACGAACTCGTCTTTACCCTACGTACTATCTTCCTTTCTTTTCTATAAGATTTATCAACAATCTTCAAGTATATGTTGGTAGGTACTCCATGGTTATGGTTTTCAAGAACGATATTATCGTTTTGTATCTTATGCACGTCAAAGTTTTTTTTTTTTTTTTTTTTTTTTTTTTTTTTTTTTTTTTTTTTTCTTTTTTTTTTTCCCCTTTCTTCTTCTTCTTTTTCCTTTTCTTCTTTCGAAATATTCTTCCCCGAATATAATCGACAATAGAATTATTTTCATTTACGAATTTCTTTTACGATCACGTCGAATAACGTTTCTCCTCGTTTTACGTTTAATTATATTAATAATTTCGAATGATCGTATCATTCAAATTAAATCGAAAAGTATCGATAGAATTGATATAATATTGATAGTTACACGAGTTGTTAATAATAATTAATAAATAATAGATACATTGTAAGGGTAATTGTAAAAGTAGATAGATTGGATTTATATTAATTGAATGATAACACACGTATGATATACGTTAATAATAAAATAAATATTTCATGCTAATAGACGATGCTTATTATCAATAAGAATTCCCTTTTCTATATCTTAATGTAAATTTAGAAACATTTATGTCGATGAGATCAACAGTAATAACACATTAATTCAAATTGTCACGCAATAGTAAAACGTTATATTGACCTCGAACGATGTTTACTACATATAAGGTAAAGGCCCTTAGGAGTATTAGGTAGATTCGATGGAGCTTGGTAAACGAACGTCTGCACCGGTATCAAAGGGACCTCTTGATAAGCCACGAGTCGATATGTTGATTCACGGATTTGAGTTAAATGGCATTGATGTGGAAACGTCGAAACCGTCGTTGACACGAGAAACAAAATCTAATGCATTGCGCCATAGGGTATCTCGATATATATATATATATATGTATACAATCCCAAAATCATTGACATTATAATTTCAAAAATTTCTAATAACGAGTAAATTTTTAATATACATTCCAATTATCGAAAATATTTATTTATTTATTTATTTTTATTTTTTTAATTTTATTTTTTCTCTCTTTGTAAAGTACGAATAAATTAACGAAGCGTTATAAATAATATTATAACACAGTATATCAAATTAATTATGAATGTTAATTTAAATTCATTGATGTGATCAGATTAAATACATATTGTAATTCATTACTTTTGACAAATATCGTATATATACATACATGCATATATGTATATACACACACATACATACACACATACACATATTTACAATTAGTTATTAGTGTTATGTTTATTATTTCAGTATGTCGAATCATATATCAACGACATACATTCATCGATAGATAGTTATGTTGAAACTAAACTAAACATCAGGTTACTACACTCTAATACGTATCAATTTCACACACGGGAGACGAGTTTGCGTTCCCACATTAGTATCCTAAACACACAAGAACGTGATATAGAATCGATAGTTACCTAAGTTAAGATACGGGTAAATCAATCGAATTTAATTTCAAAATTTTTCTTTTCTCAATGAAATATATAAAGAAATAAAGAATATGTTGTTCTTTATGTATATATATATATACATACATATATATATGTATGTATGTATGTATGTATATATGTACGTGTGTATATATGTTACACTTGCGTGTTACCACTACTTGATTAGCATTTACTCGAGGGTCCTCTATTTACACCGACTCTGTTTCGATATTACGCGACATGGTACGACCCTCTCTATACGAAGTCTCAAGCGTGACTAAATAGAAACACCCATCTCGAGGATATATATATATGTATCTATAGGTAAGATAATAGTATGTATATTGACGTAAACAGATGAGACAAACAAACGACAACATTGTGCTATCGTGTTCGATACTACATGGAATATTTCTTCATCGTTCATATTTATGAATATTTCAAAATTTACAATTGACATAGTCGGAAACGAAATACGTTTTATTTATTTATTTATTTATTTATTTTTTTTTTTTATATTCTTTCATAAATAATACGAAAAGTATTTGTAATTCAACTGTGAACATTACTAACATGCACATTTTATAAATATAGTCAAGACAATTTTATATACGGAAGTTTGTTCCTATCGAAGATCATTTGATCAGATAAATTTATAATTAATTTAATATCGTCGACAATTTCAAAGTTTCGATAGATCACTATTTGAAATGGTATACCATATATATAATGTATATATATTTAATGGTACACCATCTAAATATATATGTAAAAAGAAAGAGAGAGAGAGAGAGAGAGAGAGAGAGAGAGAGAGAGAGAGAAGAATGCGCTCGTATTTCTGCATTCGCATGTCTCAAGTTTGGCATCAAGAGATCAATGATATGGTGATACATGTTTATCCTTCATATTTACTAATATCTCGAATGATACATCGACGTAACTAGAAACAAAATACGTTTCTCTTCTTTTTTCTTTTTTTCTTTTTTTATAATTTTTTCACAAATAATATGAAAAATATTTCTATTTCACAACTGTAATATCACTAGCATGGACTTATATTTTTAAATATAGTAAGAACAGTTTTATATACATTGTACATATATATACATTTTATATACA
>NC_062191.1:5552465-5577465 GCF_912470025.1 Vespa velutina
TTATAATGTTTCATGCTTAATATAATCATTGTTACTAAATTAATAATATTATAATAATTATAATATACCCATACATATATATATTTTTATATACCCATAATATAATATATAAATATTATAATCTTAAAATCAATTTCTCTTTTATCATAATATTAATATTATAATACTATATCATAATATTAACAATATATTCTTTATTATTATTATTATTATTATTATTATTATTATTATTATTAAATTATCATTAATGATTATATTATATTCCAATATAATAATTATTGATATTAATTATTATATACAAGAAATAATTTTATTAATAAATTTTTCTTTTTTAGAAATCGTTCATAGATCGTCATCGTTTCATAGAAATCATTCTGATATTTATGATGCAAGTGCAACCGTGTAGGCGTTGGAAACGCAACGAGAGAAAAAGAAAAATAATAATAATGAAAAAAAAAGCAAGGAGAAAAATTAAAAAATTGAAAAAATAAATAAAAAGAAAAAAGTGAAAAGAGAAAAATAAAAAAAAAAAGAAAAAGAAACATTCTCCAGTCCGAACGTGCCCGTTTTACAAACGCATATAAGGAGGAGAAGGACCTTAAATGCACGCGAGTATTATAAATGCGCCTGAGACGTTCCTTCTTGGTCCACCTTTTTTCAAATAAATGCTACTACGAAATACACGGACTCGATCGATTCTTCTTTCTGAGAACTTGCAGTATGTTTCTTTTTTCTTTTTTTTTTTTTTTTCTTGTTTATTCATGTGTACCACGTTCAATGGTATTCACTAGGGAGAAGAAAGATAAAACACGATCTTTCGTGAATATTTGTTTCATTTTCTTTCTTTTTCTTGTAAATAAAAAAAAAGTAACAAATTTTTGCTCGAAGAGTATTTAAAAAAAAAAAAAAAAAAAAAAGAAAGAAACAAAGAAAAGAAAATTGTATAAAAAAATATTTCTAAATTTTCATTGGGTCTTTCATTAAATTTTATTATCGAATAATTTTCATTACCTATTTTTCATTTAAATAATACTATCATGATTTCCATCATAAATAATCCAATCAGTTTGATATTTGTATCTTTCTCCCTTCTCTCCTCTCTCTTTCTTTTTCTTTTGGAATCGTGACTGTATTTCGTTCATGCATAATACGACGAGGGTCATTCTCGTTTTACTTTCTTGTAAGCAGTTGAATCCCTCGCGGCAAATTTAACGGCCTTCCGAATCGTGAACGAGTCTATATAAACTTGAACAGAAACCATTTCCGATTCTCGCCTTGTTGTTAACGAAAGAAACAAAATTACAAGAAATCTTTTTTGCTTTTTAAATTGTAATAACGATGATCAAAAAAAAAAACAAAAAAAAAAAAAGAAAAAACAAAACAAAACAAATAAATCGTAATTTTAATTGCTCGAAATGTTATTAAATAATATATATAAATATAAAAAATTTAATTGTTTGAAATATTAAAAAAAAAAAAAAAAAAAGGAAAAAAAAAGAAAGGGAAATTAATTTTAAATAAATTAAAATCAAAAAATGTAAATTAAACAAATTATTTTCAATTGCTCGAGATATTATTGGAAAACAAAAAAAAAACAAAAAAAAAAAAAAAATAACGAAAATACATTGATATAAATTTTGTGGTTTTCTTGCGAACGGAAGGGAGAAAAAAAAATCGAATGGAATTTCACCGGCGTGATTTTTTTGTTACGGTTTCAAAGTTGGTATTAGCCACAATGAAAGGCGAATTTCACTTTGAACGTAAAAAGCAAAAAAAAAAGAAAAAGAAAAAAAAAGGAGAAAGAAAGGAAGAAAGAAAAAAAATGTCGCCCTTCAAGCTCTCCGGTATTTTTCCAACATCATAAAAAATACTTGCTCGGAACGTTCTAATCTTTCTAGGCGATTAATCGCGAGTGATCCTTCCTGCAATAACTTGGACGTAAATTTCAAGGAGAATTGCGTTCCTTTGTGCGAGAGTCCTTGGCCTCTCTTAACGTTTGAAAAACGCTGAAGGAAATATTAACGTTAATATAGCCAACGAAAATAATGAAAAATGTAAAAAAGCATTCATAATTAAAACAACACTGGTACTACGAAAAAAGAAAAAAGTAAAAAGGTAAAAAAGAAAGAGAGAAAAAATATGAATTTGAGAGAGAAAGAAAGAGAGAGAGAAAGAGAGAGAGAGAGAGAGAGAGAGAGAGAGAGAGAGGGAGAGAGAGAAAAAGGTTCAACATTTTTTTTTATATGTAACAATTAGGTCCATTTTGTAATTTAATAAAAAATGTGAATTTGAAAGAAATAAAGATAGATAGAGAAAGAGAGAGAGAGAGAGAGAGAGAGAGAGAGAGAGAAAGATTCAACCTTTGTATTAACATATAACAATTATGCTTAAAAACTTTTGCAATTTATTAAAAAATATAAATTTGAGAGAAAGAGAGAGAATGAGAGAGAATGAGAGAGAGAGAGAGAGAGAGAGAAAAATTCAATATATTTTTTGTAACATACAACAATTAGTTCTCCACTTTTGTTATTTATCGAAAAAACAAACATGATAAAAGTACATATAAAGATAGAAAAAAAAGATACAAAAAACAAAAACAAGAGAATAAACGGAAAACAAACAAACAAATAAATAAATAAATAAATAAATAAAAAAAAAGGACAAATTAAAAATGAAGAAATAGAAAAATCGAATGGAACAAGATGATAAAAGTTAAAGGGGAAATTTTCACGGAACACTTTGATACCTTTATAATCCCGTTAACGTAGAGTCTAATAAGAAAACGTTCAGCAGTTGGTTGGGTGTTAAATTCGAAAATCGTGTTTGCGAAGTTTCTTGGATAGGCGAAGAGTAAAGAGAGTAAGAGAGAATCGTATTCTTGGGAGTGGGAGAGGATAGCGGGGGAGGCGTGGGAGAGGGGTGGGAATGGAGATGGAAGGCAAACTAAAACGAAGAGAATGGTGGGCAGAGATTCTGGCAGGTGTGACAGGCCGGTTAACGTGAGGAAAGGTGCCACACGGTTGGCTAATACGGCAAGTTATCCACTTAGAAATTCGCCTTAATACCACGTAAGAGAGAGAAAGAGAAAGAGAAAGAGAAAGAGAGAGAGAAAGAGAGAGTGAGAGGGAGAACTCAAGGTGTTGGGACTCGTGCTTTCGTTGCACTCTCTCCCCTTCTTTACCCTTACTACCCCTTGCCATCATCCCTATCAAAAGTTGCACTAACACTTTCAACGCCGTCCAATACACGCATCCTGTGTGCCACCCTGTTACCTAAGTTCAGATAAACCAAGCTAAGTTTCCAGTCTGCTACTTACGAAACTGCCAGCAAGGAAAATGCCATAGCTACTAAAGTTTATTCGCAGTTTAGGGTTCCCGTTAGAGAAATACACATGAAGAGACATTGATTTACATATCGATTAACTTATTTAACACCTTAATCTGTATCGTGAGATATTAGATTTTCATTTCGTTCATAGTTTACCATATGATTGATGCAATCCATCATGTATATATAATATATAATATATAATATATATATATATATATATACATATATATAAGCTACAAATAACAATATATTATTATTATTATTATTATTATTATTATTATTATTATTATTATTATTATTATTATTATTATTAACGCATGTGTGAATTAATAACTTTTTATCTATTCACCGTCGAGTAAGTTAGATCGTTTAAATAATAATTTTGTTATATTCGTTTTGAACGTTTGAAAATATTAATCCTAAAAATGATTTTGTCTTTTAAACACTCGTCGATATATACATATATACATACATACGTAAATAGATGATTTATGAGTATTTATGGATTTATTTATATTTCGATCTATAGAGAAGGAAGGAAAGAGAGGAAAAAAAAAAGAAGAAAACAAAGAGAAAAAAGTGGAACGACGAGAGAAAACGATTTTAAACGTAAAAAGAAAAAAAAAGAAAAAAAAAAAAAAGAAAAAAAAAGAAAAGTAAAGAAGATTAAAGAAAAGAACGTAGAAATCAGGTTTGCGTTCTCGAAATTCTCGACCTACTTCTTCTTCTCTTTTTTTTTTTTTAATCTTTACTCCGCTTATAATTTAGCCTACGTTTTCTCCTCACGATTACACCGATTTCAATCAGTATATTACGATTAATTCCTACGGTTATCCATACTTCCATTTTTATTATCTGTATTACATACCAATGGGCCGAAAGTTTCTAACCGATATTAAATTCAACCGTTCAATTACGATACGATAAAAGAAAAACAAAAAAAAAAAAACAAAAAAAAAAAACAAAAAAAATTTCGACGAGAGAAAAAAAAAAAAGTAAAAGTATTCGATTAATTACACTTTCAAGTTGGAGAATTTATGATTTAATAATTTTTTTCCTTTTCTTTTCTTTCAGACTTTAAAACTAAAGGTATTACCTTAAGAACTTTATTTTTCACTATCTGAGATTGATTTTTAAAATCATTATCGATAACTTTCGGCCTACCTTTACGTATTATAATATAATAAAGTTAATTGCCTTCTCGGCAAAGATATGATATGAATTGATGAGAATGATAAGAGTTAAAGAAAAACAAAAAAGAAAAAAAATGAGAAATACAACAACAATAACAATAAGAATGAAAAGGAATATTTTCGAAAAAAGAATTTTACATCGAATTTTATCGACAGCTTGTTTCGATCATGCTACTAGGTAAAAATGATTTCTCTCCCTCTCTCTCTCTCTCTCTCTCTCTCTCTCTTCTTCTTCTTCTTTCTTTCTTTCTTTTTCTTATATCGAATCGAAGCAGTTGGTTTATGCTACATGAAAATCGAAAAAGGTTCGCCCTTGGAGTCGCGACTTTCGAGCGCAAACACATTTCCGTCCTTCTTTACGGCGCAAAATGTGCGAGATGGTTTCCTTCGACACCTTCCTTTTATCCTTTTTCCTACTCGGCCTTTTCGCATCGGCCTACGAAAAGTCTTTTCCTTCCGTACATACGTATATATATATATATATTATATATGTGTATGTATGTATATATACGTATGTACGTTCGTTCGTTCCATCGGGATTTGCAAAGGTTGGATTCGACGCGATCTATCGAAGGAACGACGCCAAACTCTACGAAAAGTTGACACGAGACGAAATTGCTTTTGGCTTCCTCCAACATATATACACACGCATATATATATATATATATATATATATATATATATATATATACATATATATTTTTTGTAAATATCATTCCAACATATATTTATATATCTTTCCATTTCTTTCTCGAACTGTTCGACGTCGGGGCTAATCGATTCTTTCTTTTAATTTGTCTGAATTATTATTTAAAAAAAAAAAAAAAAAAAAAAAAAAAAAGAAAAAAAAAGAAGAAAAAGAAAGAAAAAAAAAGGAAAAAGAAAAACAAAGAAACATTTGAATATTGTATTTATTTAAAAAAAGAATGATAGTTTCATCGTTGTTCAATCATAAAAATTAGATCGTATTTATCTAGGGATGATAATCTACTTGATCAAAATTATTTTATGAGATACTTTATACCTTAACCTCTTATCATTCGAAAATTATTACAGCATGTTTTTTTTTTTTTTTTATTTTCTTTTTTTTGTAACGATATATTTGATGAATTTCTACGTTCTAATGTTCAATAACGAAAGATATTATCACAATTTTATATTTCATTACAAATATTTCTAAGAGTAAAACAAAGAATAAAATGAGATCGGCATAAGCATTCTTATCAATTGATAATTAATTATTATATAAGTCAACATAATCGAGATTACAAAACGTGTTAATGAGAGTCGATACGAACAATTTTACACTTTATTAAAAAAATATTTACAAGTATAAAAAAAAAAAAAAAAAAAAAAGAAAAAATAATAATAATAATAAAAAGAGAAAAAGGAAGAATGAAAATAAAATTGCGATTACAGTAACATTACTTTAACGATAAGGATTAATTAATATCTTATCCTGAATAATATATAAAACGTCCAGATAAGAATGCTAGTTAAGATAATTTGATATTATATTAAAGATATTTGAGTGAGTTCTAATAAAAGAAAAGTGCAATCGATAATGTTACTGTCGATTGAAATGATAAAATGTTAAAATTATCATAATCCTATTGTAGATTACGAAATAAATGTATTTGGAAAATGGAGAAATAAAAAATCATATAAGACCTTTGTTCGCCAATGATAAAAAAAAGAAAAAAAAGAAAAAAAAAAGAAACACAACGTATATATACATATATATATATATATATATATATATATATATATATATATATATATATATATATATATATATATCATGAGCTTTCATGTCGTGAGATCGTTTTCCTTGAAAAGAAAGAAACGAATGCCGTCGAAAGCAGTTTTAAAAAGCATATCGTGCGAGTGTCCAGCATGAAAAGAATCCATTTTCAAAGGCAATCTCTACGAAAGCTACCTGGATGAGGATTCAGTTCGGTTTTACCAGAGAAAGAGAAGGACAGAGAAAAACAGAGAAAGAACGAAAGAAAGAAAGAAAGAGAGAGAGAGAGAGAGAGAGAGAGAGAGAGAGAGAGAGAGAGAGAAAGACTAAGTAGGTAGCAAAAATGGTACTCACGATATCGAAATCCAGGTTCTCAGCAATCCAATCCCTTCCTTGCTTGAACTCATCGTGCAGACCCATGATGTAAAGGGTATCCAGACCATCGACTATGGTCGCACCCATCGTGGACGTGCCGAAGATACTGGCGCTGTGGCCCTTCTTCGAGATCGGCCTGAGCTCGTTTTTCCCCCAGGCGTACCTCACGTAATTGTCCCAGCCGTGCTTCATCATCTGGACAGGGCAGAAATAAACGTTCAAGTGGTATGCTCTTGATCGAGAAAACAGAGAAGGAGAAGAAGAAGAAGAAGAAGAAGGAGAAGAAGGAGGATAGTAGTAGTAGTAGTAGTAGTAGTAGTAGTTGTTGTTGTTGTTGTAGTAGTAATAGTAGTAGTTTTTTTCCTTCGAACGAAAAACTAGTCAAGGAAATCTTGGAAACGATTACGACCTTGGCACGACGACCAAGTGTCGTTCTCTGTCTTCTTGGTCTTTCATTGTTTTTCATTTCTTTATTTTTCTTTTGTATTTATATTTTTATTTATATTTTTATGTATATTTTTTATTTTCGAAGCACTCTCATACGTCGTAGCCGTCATATGTTCCCTACATTTTCCTTTATTTCCTTTCTTTTTCTTTTTATCATTTTACTTCGACGTCTTTAGAAATTGATCGATTTTTTATGAGATATTTGGTATTTATTTACTTATTTATTTTTTAATTACATTTAAGTAACAGATGAACAATAATATAAATAATATTATACTATTATATAGTATAATAATTCAGTTTTATAAATTGAGATGAACTTTCTCTTTGATATAACACAAAATTCGAATATAATATAATAATATAATAATATAATAAATATAAATTTGAATATAATATAATAAAATTGTATATAATATTTATATTTAAATTAAAATTTATTATTATTATAATTATTATATATATATATATATATATATATAAAATGTTAAAGAGAATGGGTATCGTTAAATTATAAACTCAGAGGAATTTAAAGATTTCTTTAATAAGAGAATTTCGATTGGACCACCCAAGAAGAAACAAGATCGTTCGTGGATTTCTTGGAAAAGTCAAAAAGAAGATTCTGCTGGCATAGCTTTAGAGTTAACTCTCCTAAGGAAGTCGGCAAAAGAAGGATCGTTAACAATCCTGGATATTCCAGATGTTCACAGGAGAATGAATCGTGTCGTTGTTCCTACCGGTAACCTGTGATGATATCCTGTGATGATAATAGCCCATGAGGCAATATTCCTTGTGATAGAAAGAAAGAGGGGACCAGGAAGAAAAGTAGAAGAAGATACAAGAAAAAAGATGGACGTGTGAGCGGAGCGTTTCACTTACAGGAAAAGACCTTTGTTTGTCTTGTGAAAGATTCACTTGCGGAATGTTTCTCCTCTTTCGTTTCATTCTTCAACAGTGAAGAAGAAGAAGAAGAGGAAGAGGAAGAAGAAGAAGATAAAGAAGAAGAAAAAGGAAGAGGAGTAAAACGAAGGAACAAAAAAATATATGGTGAAGAAGAAATTCTACTTCCGTCCTGAGGTCGTTCGTTCCTACGTTTATCTTCTTCTAAACCGCGAATTTTTTTTTCTATCTCACGTTCTCTCTCTCTTTCCCTCTCCCTCTCTCTCTCTCTCTCTCTCTCTCTCTTTCTCACACTGTTACATAGCCATCAGAGTTAGATGACTTCATTCCGCGCGAAATGAAGTTCGTTTCTTCGCGAGGACTTTTCCTCCCCGAGTTACTCTCGAGAACAGAGGAAATGAGAGTTTGTTTTATTTCGAAGCTACGAAATGGCTTGAAGAAGACAACGAAAACGACGATACCGGAGGAGAGTTGAAATGAACGTTACTGAGTATAGCTATACTCGGGCTCATTCTTCCTTCTTTCTAAATATATATATATATATATAATAAATATAATATATAATATATATATATATATATATATATAATAAATCTCTGTTAGAAAGGTTTGACGTACGTTTTGAATTGGGAATCTTTATTTTATGGTTTTCAAGGTTTTATATTTAGAAAGAAATTTAAAATTAATTTTTCATTTCGATGAGAAAATTCGACGTTTCAACGAAACAACGTATAGGATATAATTAAATACATTCGATACATTTTTATACGATAGAAATTTCAATGAATATTTTTGAAAAACAGTAAGAACCCAAGCGTGAAATATAACGTAACCGTTCTGGTTACTTTTGTCCATCCGTAAAAGATTATTTTCTCTTTTCCACCTTTATGATTTTTCGTTCCATTTGCCGAGATACCTTCGGTCACGGCACCTTCATCGCGTTTTTATGACGGCATAATTTAAGGGCAATATAATAACCCAGGACTCTTTAGGTCCACAGTGCTAACGGTAGAAAAGCGTTATATTTTTACTCTTTTACAATTTCCTGGAGAAGGGAATAAAAATCAAAGAAAAGTACCTCTCTCTCTTTCTCTCTTTTTCTTTTTTTCTTTTTCTCACTTTCAGATAGAAATAGAATGAAAAAGAAGTATCAAGCGATGTAATAAAAATTACTACGCGATGAGTTTGAATTTTATCTTGTAGCGTGGAAAGTTTCTCGCGTGTGGCGTGGTAAAAAAAGAAAAAGAAAAAAAAAGAAAAGAAAAGAAAAGAAAAAAGAAAAAAGAAAAAAGAAAAAAGAAAAAGATAAATAAAGAATAAATAAAAAAAGAAGAAGAAGAAACAAACAGAAAAAGAAAAAAGCTAAAGAAACTGAAGTATTTACTATTAATGAACACCTCTAATTATACATTAGATGCAGTACGATAAAATTTTGAAGTAGATTATTATATTACTTTTTTGTGTCAATTACCATTATTCGATTTTAACGAAACGACATGTTTTTTTTAGTTGAAAAACATAAACGACAATTTCACTCTTATTTCGTTACGAATTGAAGTCTACAATTTCGTAAATCGAACGTCGATGTTATCGGTCAGGATGAGAACATAGAAAATTGTAGCAAGCTTCGACGTGTCAGGTTCGCTTCGCTGCTCGTGCATCGTGGCTATCAACCCTTCCGCCATTATCCATGTAATCGCGGCTAATTTGTTCGTAGAAACCACGGTAAATGTTCGCTGCACGAGCGGCCCTCGGTCGGTAATCTGGTTAACATCCATGTTAGGATTAAACCATTAGCTTCGGTGTCAGACACCGGGGACTAAGGATGAAGAGAAAGGCAGAGGGAGAGGGAAAGAAAGAGCGAGAGACAGACGGAGAGAGAGAGAGAGAGAGAGAGAGAGAGAGAGAGAGAGAGAGACTGAGAAAGACAGTGAGAAAGTATGTGAGTGAATGAGAGAGAAAAAGAAAGAGAAGTAAAGCTTACGTATACGACGTGTGCCTTCACTCAATTATTCCCCTATTTGTTGGCGCTATTTTTGCGCGAACCTTTTTCTTTGACTTTTTCTAACAATTAGCCCGATTCTACAGCGTATTGTCCCTCTCCTTTTTTTTTTTTTTTTTTTTTTGGTCGCGATTTACAGGTAATTTCGTAAAGTGATTCCCAACAAGATTGGAAAGGAACGATGTTAAATACGTATTATACGATATTATTATTATTATACAGGACGTACAACATACAATATTTTATCCCGAGACATTATTCAAATTACAAATCCATCGAGGAATTCTAAATGGGAAATATTTCAAACTTATTTTCATCGAAATTTTTTGAATGTTGAATTCAACGAGATTACAAAACGAGAAGTACGAGTTTCCAGTTGGACTAACTTCGACACGAATTAATCTGTACCAGTGCGCATCACCATCACAATCAACCAACTAACCAACCAACCGACCAACGAACCATCCAACCAACCAACCAACCAACCAACCAACCAACCAACCGATCGACCAACCAGACGAACGAACGATCGTGCTTGTGGTTTTTTTCGAGACCAACGCTGAGGACACTCGAGTGCTCGAATGGAAAATTTCATTGGACAAATGGCGAGAGAGCAGAAGAGTATCAACGAACTGTGTGCACTCGATCCTTGAAAATCGAGAACGGAAGGATATATTTTCCAAATTGGCCGAATCTTGAATTTTCATTAATAAACAGAATACATTGGGAAGGTGAAAAAAGAAAAAAAAGAAAAAAGAAAGGGAGAATTAAAAAAAAAAAAAAAAAAAAAAAAAAAAAAAAAAAATTGAAGAATAGATTGCTTTAATTTCCGATCCAGAGAGAGAACGAATAAATGAGTAAGAAGATAAAGAAACATATTTCTTTCCTTCTTTCTTCTTTTTTTATTAATTTCAATTTGAATATAAATTTTAATGATATACTTGATCCTTAAAGATGCATTAAGGAAACGTAATTAATATCGACGTTGTGTCGTGACTTTCATTTCTTTTGTTAAAAAAAAAAAAAAAAAAAAAAAGATAAAAGATAAAAGATATAAATAAAAACAGAAAAAAATAAATAAATCATTTGTTCGTTACTTCCATTGAAAAAACTTTAATAATAATTCTCAATTAATGACAATATAATAATTCATTCAATGTTTCCAGTTACCGTTTTCGGATCACTCAATTTTAATATTTTAATCCAAATAAATATTTCATCTATCTCGATCTTTAAACATCGATCAGGAGAATTTCAGAGTGATCCTGCGATGATAGATTAAATATCCTTCCTTGTAATCGAAAACGGAAGGATAATATTGGAATTATCAACATGGACGTTCCAGGATGAACGATGATGGTTCGTTGGATCGAATTTCGGGATTCTTGGGATTTAATGAGATCACGTAACGAATGGACGCTTATAATTGGACGCGTCCTGCCGTGAAGTCGGGCTCGCGCCTCGATGCACCGGATGATCCTGAGGGAACCGTGCGCTATGTATAATACACATGTAGTAATATAGTTCATGTACGTATATATAGATATATATATATATATATATATATATATATATATATACACGCGCGCGCGTATATATATATATGTGTGTGTAGATCCAAGGAAAATGTATAAACGTCTTTTGCGAGAGGAACAAGTTGAAGGTAATTTTCCGCTTAGCGAGCAAGAAAAACTGGCGACGATAACGTTCCTTTGAGCGTTGATGTCGTCCAATTGCATAGTTCCAAAGAAATATATTTCTTCAACATTAAATTTGTAAATATTTTCTACTATCATCGAAAGAAAGTTATACAGATAGATAGATAGATAGATAGAGAAAGAGAAAGAGAGAGAGAGAGAGAGAGAGAAAGGGAGAAAGACCATGAAGGATTACATGTCTTCAAAGTGTGAAAATCTTTTGGATGAGAAAGAGAGAAAAAGAGAGAAAAAGAGAGAAAGAGAGAGAGAAAAAGAGAGAGAAAGAGAGAGAGAGAGAGAGAGAGAGAGAGAGACGAAAAAGACAGTATAACGTTTCATCAAGATTTTTGAAGGATTCAGTCTAGACGTGCTGGAACCAAGAACATACTAATGGAAGAGTTCAAGAATGGTTGTTGAACGTGTTGGGTGTGTTGCACCGGTGGGCGCCAGGATACACTATAAATTCCTGTCTCAGCAAGCTCTTGCATTCTATATTATTTTATTTTATTTTACTTTTATTTGATTTTTTTTCCTCTTTCTCTCTTCCTCCTCATCCTCTTCCTTGCGTACAAAAGGAATGGACTGGCACTGGGCTTAGAGGGTTCAGTCTGGAGCCTGGCAGGGCGTGAGAGCCACGACACTATAGGACTGTCTCTCTCCCTCTTTCTTTCTCTCATACACAAACACACATACACTTTCTCTCTCTCTCTCTCTCTCTCTCTCTCTTTCTCTCTCTCTCTCTCTCACTTACTCTTTTTCTTTTGAACATACAAAATTCGCTGTAGGAAAGTGCCTTAGGAGGAATCTGCGTAGACCTACATATACACACACACAAACACACATACACACACATATACACCGACACCTTACGTCTCTCTATTGTGCACCAAGTGCAAGGAGCTTAGGCAGAAACGCCCCTGGATATCTGGCTCATGCAGACAGGAAGCGAGAATGAATAAGAGAGAGGGAGAGAAAGAGAGAGAGAGAGAGAGAGAGAGAGAGAGAGAGAGAGGTTAAGGTCGAGGAGCCGTTCGAGAGAATCCTACACGGATGCCGTTGCTTCGGGCCACTCCACCCGGCTTACCATAATTATGGCTTTGTTTATTATTGTTAGGCGAGTCGTGCATTGTGCCATCGAGGGGCTAATAGCGTGAATTAATCTCCGCTAAGTGGGAGCTGGTGCCAACGATGTTCCACAACCTTCTCCAGCAGGTCTCTTTCACCCACGCCAAATCTATTCTCTGACCTTCAATGAAAGACGGCATCGAATGGTGCCAGAATTCTCTTCCTCTTCCTCTTCTTCGTCTTCTTCGTTGCTCCTGTTCCTGCACTTGAAGCTGTTGCTGCTAACAACTCTTGCTCTCTTTTTCTAGTTTGTTAAAAGGAATCGCCATGTCATTGTCCTGCTGGCACACCAAGCATCGATAGACAATACGACTTTGTCTTCCTTGCCGACGTTGTCCTTCAGCAGCACTCCCTCCCTTCCTCCCACTCTCTCTCTCTCTTTCTCTCTCTCTCTTTCTCTCTCTCAATCTCTCTCTAAGGTGCTCTACTACGAATGAACGGAGAAAGGATTCGAGGAGCTGGAAATGGTAATCCGAGTGGAAGAGACTTGGACTGGTAGGAGGTAAATGCAACGATCAAGAGAGTTCCAAGGCATTTTATTATATCTTTTTCTTTTTCCCTTTCTTTCTTTCTTCCTTCCTTTCTTTCTTTCTTTCTTTCATTTTTTCCATTCCTTTCTCTCTTAGTGAAGGTAAGCATACGTCTACGTACACGTGCACGTAACCAGGGATCTAATTTATCGGACAAAGTTTTCAAAAGTTAAAGTACAACGTCAGCTACTAATTTTTCTCTCCTGAAATCCCACCCTGTTCCACCTCACCTCACCCCACCACATCCCATCTCATTCCATCTTGGCCCAACCACGTTCTTTTTTTTCTTTTTTTTACCTCAAGTTCCATTTGACCGATCAGTTTCAAGATCGTGGATTAAGCATCGTCGGTAACGAGGTCAAGAATGATTACCGAGATAGTAATCGCCCACGTGTTCTTTCTCCACGTATAAAAAGAAGACCGAGTACTAGAAGCGTTGGCAAGCTAATTTTATTCTCGTTAATACGACGGCCACGTCGGCGCCGTTGCTTTCGCAATAAGATCTCGAGATAAAAGAGACCAGTAACCGGCAACCATGACCAAAGTAAGACAAAGTTTAGAAGCAAAATTAGACGTCCATTGTACATGTTCTATCTTTGATCTTCACAGTAGTCGAACTTTTTTTTTTTTTTTTTATTTATTTAAATCGCGACGATCTTTATTTTAGGAAAGAGAAAGAATGAGAAAGAGAAATAGAGATAGAGAGAGAGAGAGAGAGAGAGAGAGAAAAGGAGGAAGAGAAGATCGAGTGACGATGTGTTTGCTTAGAATTTGCAATTTACATGATGATCACCGAGTAAATGACCAGTGTCATTAAGATAATCTTCGTGGTTAGTCTACGTGCTAGTGGTATGTACTTCCACAACGTTCAATCTTCGAGATAACACGGTACGATTTAGGTATAAACATGGATGCACCGACGAACAAAGCATCGACTTACTCGAGTTACCACAAGTACAAAATGGTCTTTCTTTCTTTCTTTCTTTCTTTATCTCTTAACATTTTCGAGATTCGGTAATTCGTCTGGTAAATGTTAAGAACTGGACGAACAAAGGATGAGAGTTGTTCGTACAAAAGACTTCGATTGACGTTCTCGTTGAGACATTTATTTCTAAAAGAGATAAGGAAAATCCTGATGAGATGGGTCATCAATTTGTTACGCTCGATTCTGTCCTTTACTTTTATCCCTTTTTTATCATCATCAACACCATCATCATTATTATCATTATCGTCATCGTCGTTTTCATCAATTTGATCATTATTATTATTATTATTATTATTATTATTATTATTATTATTATTATTATTAATTAAAATTTATGATTATTATTATTAATTAAAATTCACAATTATAATGAATTAATTATAATTTATAAAATAAAAATGAGTAAGTATTACTTAGATCAATTTTTCAAATGTAACTATCTCATACATATACATATATTTATATAGTAATCGCTACATAGTTCAAGTTAGGCGATCGTATCTGAATGAATCATAAGATGACCGTATATATCGTAAGCGTTCATTCAGTATTGAAAGTAGAACGTAAAGCTAACGGATTGAGCTACTTATAAGCAGGAATCATCATCTATATAACAAACACGAATGAAATGGAATTAAGTACTTGAACATTCCGTTATATCGTTCGTTCATTTATATACGAATGACAGATCGTATTAGGATGAACATAATTTTCTAAGAGACAATTTATATCACTGTAGAAACGTTTAAAGGGGTATTTTAATCAGAAACATTAACAATCTAAGGAATCTTAATTAATCATTCTTTTTTTCTTTCCTTTTTCTTCTTCTTCTTTTTTTTTTTTTTTGCGCTTTTAATTACGCTTAGACACGAACAAGTTCGTGACATTGCAATTCCCTAGACTCGTGGGATCGTCATATCGATTAACAATAATAACTAGAAGCGCCATTTAACCCAATGTTACTAATGGGAACGAAAGGTGTGCCGATTAGTATGCACAGCTCTCATCCTGCATTGCGATTCGTAATTGCAAAATGTGCTAGAGAGAGATAGAGAGAGAGAGATAGAGATAGAGAGAGAGAGAGAGAGAGAGAGAGATAGAGATAGAAACAGAGAGAGAGAAACGATGTCGTAGTTGACATAGTTTCGATTAACGTCAGTAACACGAAAGCTTACACCGAGAAAATTTGTTCAATGTGTTGTTTTTATTCGATTTTATTTTATTTTATTTTATTTTATTTTATTTTATTTTATTTTATTTTATTTTATTGGATTGGATTTTATTTTATTTTATTTCTCATTTTTAAGTTCTTCGTAAAAGTCAAAACAAGATGGCTCCTGAGATTGCGAGTCAACGTTACGAGTCAGTCACTCATCAGAAACACGTAAGACGTGAAGAAATTTACGATCTCCACGGACTGAAAGTTTCTTTTCGAAGTACCATAGTAAGGTAAAAAGAGAATAGATAAAGAAAAAAGAGAAAAAAAGAAGAAAATAAGAAAGAGGATGGAGAGAGAGAGAGAGAGAGAGAGAGAGAGAGAGAGAGAGAGATAAAATAAAGAAGGAGAGCAAAAGCGAAGAAAGAGAAAAAGAAAAAAAAAAAAAGAAAAATAGATCGTAAAATCCAGTTGACACTCTTCGCCGCAGACTTTTAATGGGGGTTCTCCCCTCGTAATAAAATTTACGAACTTACGTTTTATCACCTTGATATCTAATCGTAACTGTTTTGATAGTTAACGAAAGATGTCATCGTCGTCATAGTCGTCATAGTCGTTTGTTTAGTGCTTCGTTTTATTTACTTATTTAAAAGATTTTAAAACGATCGAGTATTACGTATGTACATCGTAACTACGTACGTGAGAATATCGTAAAATAGTTGCGAAATGCAGAATAGCAATGGCAAGGAAATTGATGGTAGTAGGGGGGCGGGGGGGGGGGGGCAGGTGAGGGTAAAACTCGACGAAGATAGAGACCTAGCTATTATTTTAAACGTTCGCGGTGGTTATTCAATGGAAATACGACTAGAGATGAGGTTTCACGAGAGAGAAAGAGAGAAAGAGAGAGAGAGAGAGAGAGAGAGAGAGAGAGAGAAAATAAAAAAGAGGTAAGGGTGGGATAGGAATGGAAATGGTATGGCCGGTGATGGGAGGGATGAAATCATTCGTTTTTCCAAAGAGAAATCTCGAAGAAACAACCTTAATGTGATTGACTCGTTATCTCTCTCTCTCTCTCTCTCTCTCTCTCTCTCTCTCTCTCTCTCTCTCTCTCTCTCTCTTTCTCTCTCTTGAAGCTTTTACAAAGTTGAAACTATTACCCCTGCGCCCACTCCCCTTCTCATCATCTTCTTCATCGAGCATATTCATTTTAATGCTTTTAAATTAATTAATTAATTAATTACATGGACTCTTTTTCATGCATTGAAGAAAAATATGCATCGGTCCATTGAGAAAATATGCATCGTATTATTTTCTTTTCTCTCTCTCTTTTTTTTTTCTTTTTTTTTTTTTTTTTTTTACATCAATATCGCACAACAACGATAAAATTTTCCTTTAATACTTTGCCCACTCTTATTTGAAACTATGATAGTTGTTGGTAGTATGTTAACAAGACTATCAAAGATGAAGATTCATTCTTTTTTTCCCTCTTGAATTAGATCGCTTCGTTACCCAGATTAAACTGTTTCTTCGGTCGACGAAGAAAAAGTAGAGATCACCGGCTGTCCTTAGTAAATTATACACAAGTGGATTTTATTTAGCAGATAAGAGGGAAGAACAGATTAATCTACTTTTAACCTAACGAACAGATCGATCTATCCTTTCCTTTTTCTTTTTCTATATTTCTTTCTTGTATTTTTTCCTTTCGGTCGTTCTTCTTTTTTATTTTATCTTAAAAAACGACAGGACTCATATAAACAACAATTATGATATACATTATTATAATTCTATTTTTTTCTTTCTTAATTTCTCTTCTTTCCTTTTCTTTTTTTCCTTCTTTTTTTTTTTTTTTTTTTTTTTTTAATGGAAGTCATCCATTCATGAACAACCCCGTATTTTTATTTCATTCTTATATTTTTTTAATCAATCGTCATTTGTCTCCTTCTTTTTTCTTCATTAAAAACAAAAACAAAAACAAAAAAAAAAAAAAGATAAAAAAGAAAAATAGAACAAAAATTCGAACAATAGAAAAGACTTGTTAGAGAGATCGTTCTCGAAATTCCTAACGTCGAATTCTCAAATGTCCTTTCATTAATCCCATGCCCCCACAATCGGTTTTCACCATTCGGTCCTCTTCTCTTTATGGTTCAAACACCACACCGCCATTATCGTCACGGTACTACTACTACTACTACTACTATTACTACTACTACTAATACTATCGCATCATGCGAATATCGACATCGGCACAGTGGAACAAAATGGTTGAGCACAAAAGACTCTCGTCGATTCCTTTTTCCACCCTTACGATTCCCTTTTAATTTCCGTCTATCCTTTGCGCCGAGACGAAAAGTAAATGTCTCACGCGAATTCGCGCAATATCGTTCTCTAATCTTACAGTAACGTTTCATAGCCAAAAGCTAAAAGTTAATTGTTCGCGAATTTCAAGACAGAAGAATCCATTAACTTTGTCGAGAATTTCTTTTCGTTCTATTTACGATACGAACGTTTTTCGTATTTCGATGATATTCGGCTAAAGAAAGAAGATGATTCGATGAAGCTAATTTAATTAAAAAAAAAAAAAAAAAAAAAAAAAAAAAAAAAAAATAAATAAATAAATAAATAAATAAATAAATAAATAAATGAATAAAAATAAAAAACATAAAAAAAAAGACAAAAAAAAAGAAAAAGGAGAAAAATAATATTATACCGTGCATGTTTTACATCTTTAATTTATAACATGTTTTTTTTTTTTCGTTTATAAATTTTGATGAATAATTTTCAATGATGCGAACGGTTTTTGTATATAATACAAAGAGAGAATTTGACGGAGCTATGTAATTCATTAAATGAAAAAAAAAAAAAAAAAAAAAAGAAAAAAAAATAAATAAATAAATAAAATAATAAAATAGAAAACAAATTTTGTTAACTTTTAATTCGATATAATTTTTGTTTGTGAATTTGATAAATCGTGGCTGAGGAATATAACTTGTTTTTTTTTTTATGATTCGAATGAATTTCATATTTCATAGCTCGATTAATCGAATCAGATAAGAAATATTTCATTGTCGATGAAATGACAAATGATATCGAAGAAAAAAGAATTCAATGAAGCTAATTCGTTAAATAAATAAAAAGATAAATAAATAATCGATGTTTATTTCGTCACGATTTTTATTTATGGTTTTTGATTAATGGAATAGATGAAGAGTATAATTTGTTTCTTTAATGATTCGATCGAATGGATTTCGTATTTCAGTGATATACAAAAAAAAAAACAGATTCGATGAGACTAATTTGATAAAAAAAAAAAAAAAAAAAAAAAAAAAAAAAAAAAAAAAATTAAACAAATAAATAAATTACTGATGTTTATCACATAATGATATTTATTTATGACATTAATAAATCGTAACTGAGGAATGTGTTCTTTTTGATAATGATTCGAATAGATTTCGCATCTCAGCGACGGAGAAAGAAAAAATTCGATGAAGTTAATTTGTTAAATAAAAAAAAGAACAAAAAAGGAAAAAAAAGAATTTAAAAATCTCTGATCTGTTTATTTCGTAACAATTTTCATTTATGACTGTGGTATAAATCGTGGCTGTGGAATATGAAAAAAAAAAAAAAAAGAGGAAAAAAAGGAAAAAAGGAAAGAAAAAAGAATATACAAAAATTCCTGATCTGTTTATTTCGCAACAATTTTCATTTATGACTGTGATAAATCCCAGCCGAGGAATGTGTGTATGTAACTATATGGGGGAAAAAAAAAGAAAAAAAGAAAAAAAGAAAAAAAAAGCGAAAAAAAAAAGAGAAAGAGACAATTTTTTTTTTCTCTTCTTAAAGCAGAACATAAACAAACGAGAAGTTAACTTTTTTTACTTTAACGTGTAATCGAAAATGAACGTTCGACGTTTTTTCGTAGCTCGATTAATCGAATCTGATAAGAAAATATTCTTGAAAGGCGTGTTCTGGGTGACACGGTAAAGTAACGGCAAGAAGTCGAAACACAGATCGTTTCTTCTTCGTCTTTCCAGGATCGACGTCGCGATTAATTCTGTTGACTCGGCAAACGCTTAAATCATCCTTCGAGGGAGGAAGGACGCACAGCGAACTATAATTTTCAAGCAAGAAACGAAGACTCAGCCGGTCGTTTCTCCGACGAGTAAAATAACGAGACGAGGACAACGAAGAAAGAAAGAGATAGAAAAAGGGAAAAAATAACAAAGAGAGAAAGAGAGAGAGAGAGAGAGAGAGAGAGAGAGGGAGAGAGAGAGAAAGAGAGGGAGATCATAAATGTAGGAAAGAACGAACGAATGTCATTGAAATCCCATCTAAGTGGAAATTGGAGATCGTAAATTAAGTTAATTACGTCATTATCTTCGTTTACCTTGGCACTTTCGTAGAATCAACGAAGATCGATCGATCAATCATTTTTTTTCTTGCTTCTATATGTCAAAAGGATTTTCATATTTTAAATTTATTTTCATAAAAAAAATATATATGTATGAGATATCGCTTAAAATTATTTAAGCGATGATAATTATATTATATAGAGAGCTTAATTTCTTTTTCCTATTTCATATATATATATATATATATATATATATATATATATATATATATATATAAAATCTTTTATAGATGCTTCAACATTTTTGAACAATTGTTATTCATTTGTAAGGCAATACTGAGAACGACGTAAATCCGAATCGAATTTATGAAATTTTATCTCCGTTTATCTCGTGACCGTTGTTTTAACACCAGAAATCGTAGAACATATAAACTTTGACTACCTTTTTTTCTTGGTGCTTCGAGATATCCTTCTTCTTCTTCTTTATTATTATTATCATCATCATCATCATCATCATCATCATCATCATCATCATTTCCTTAGATCTTTTACCGTCTTCTTATATATATATATAAGAAGAAAAGAATTATGTTCTCACTTACCGTCATAGGATTCGTTAGCATCACGACGAGATAAGAAATATCTTTAATCTATGTAGATTATCATCGATCCAGACGATAGAGTCAATTTTTGTGATAAGAATTTCGATTTTGTTCCGAAGTAATTTCGAAAATCCGATATCATTGATTTTAATTAAATTTTTTTTCCTTTTTTTTTTTATTTTTTTTTTTTTTTTTAATTTTCAATATAACTTTTCTCTTTATATATAATTATATGTATATATTTATGCGTCATGTTAATATATATTAACCTCTTTAAATGAATCACGATACACACACACATATATATATATATATTTTGAAGAAAAAAAAATATATATATATATATATTTTGAAGAAAATTGATGATTTCGGTTTACGAGATTGCATCGTTGGAGAGAACGGAATAAATTGTATTCATCGGGAGGTCGAAAAGCACGATTCGAACTTTTACTTGAGTGGAGGACGATGCCTCATAAAGTTACTGTTTCAAATCCATACTTATGAAGTTAATAGCGGAGCGCGATAACGCTTTAAGTACATAAACCCGTTCGTTGGTGCGCATAAAATTTGGCTGCTGGGATACCTCTGCCACTAAAATATACCTTCCACTAGCCAAACTTTCTTATTCCACGTACATGAAAGAGGATTTATGAAACGAGAAGGATGGCAAATCGGTTTACGATTTAATAAACCGATAAGATTCGTCATTGTATATATACGTTCACTAAAATTATTATAGTTCGTTTATAATTAACTAAACTAATGTTAAACGTTAGACAATTAAACGATATATTAAACGTAAATATTATTTTTTTCAATTTTACTCACCGACGTGATAATATCTATTTGATTATAAAATAACTCACCTCTTTGATTTTCTCACGACGTTGATGAGTGACGTCATCCAATGGTGGATTGGGTGGTCTAACGATGTAAGGACCTGGAAGTGGTGCGGGTGGTGGTGCAATGGCAACCGAAACTACAGAAGGCCTATGAACCGTCCTAACGAGGGTGAACATTCGTCGATCTTGTTTATCTTCGATTCTGTTCTCTTCACGAGGCAAACCTGCCCCAGCAAATCCTCCAGCAACAGAATCGGCACCAACATTATCAGCAGCAGCAGCAGCACCACCACCACCGCCGCCACCACCACCACCACCACCACCACCACCAATACCACCACCACCACCAACACCAACACCACCAGTACCACCAACAGGTACAGCATTATCCTGGATCCATGCTGGATTTACTTGTTCCGCACGTTCCTCAGGTGCTACACCTCTTTCAACGACACTGGTCAGGTCGCGTCTGGTTACGAATGTTCCAGTTAATAGAACGATCAGTATCACCGAAAAAAGTCCACTGATCGCTAGCCTCTGCATCAACCTCATCTCGCCGATGCACAATTTGCTCTTACTCCCACAGCAGCCACTTTCTATTTCTGTCTCAGGTAACGTTCCGCTTCTATCCGTGGAACTGCACAATCGCATCGCGTGCCGCAGGACACCTTTTGTAAGTCAGAACCCTTTGTCCTTTTTTCGTACCTTCGTTCGGTACCTAGATATCTACCTTTCTTTGTTAATCGGACTCTTTCGCGGGACGATCTAAAGAAACGATTTCGATAATCCTTATTTTTTTTTTTTTTTTTTTATTTCTATTAAAGGATTCTCAAATTTTGTCTTTCTCTCTTTCTCTTTCATTGGATTTCCAATTTATTAAATTAAATTTTATTCAAAATATTTCACATCGTTTAGGATAAACTGATAATCAAAAATGTTCTTAATTATTTAAAATCTAAGTTTATTCGTAATTTTTTTCTTCTCTCTCTCTCTCTCTCTCTCTTTCTCTCTGTTTCTTTCTCAGTGGAAATCCAACGAATTTGATCGTCAGCAACGATCGATCAAAGAAAGCAAATCGAACGTCCCTCGACTCTCTTCGCGAGATCCGGCTGAACGTGAAATTTTTATCGTAACACGAGGGAACTGTTCCAATTTCTCTCTTTTCCCCTTCCCCCAAACCTCCCTCCCTCCTTCTCATCCCTTCTCACTCTCTCTCTGGTCGATCGTTTTACCGTGAATCGATTTCTACGTTTCTTGCCCATTTAAGGTGTAGAATATCGAAGTCCGAAAAATAAGAAAGGTAGAATCGAGAAAAGTAGAGCCAGAGATACTTACTCGTTCAATCGCTCGTCCCAGTAATTCGAATCCGTTCGATGTTTGTTCCGAGTAGATACTTTGTGCAACGAAGATGAGATTATCTCAGAGTACTACGTATTGTTCTTGTTGTTGTTGTTATTTTTGTTGTTGATAACTCGATATCATCGGGTTCGACCAATTTATCTGGCAACTGTGTTATATGGAAGATAACAGAAAAAAAAAGATGGATCGTGTTAACAATCTACTCAATGAAAGATTCTATCCAATTAACAATTTTTTCTATTTCATAGAGATCTTGAAGCAGAAGTTGCCGAAATTATTAAACATTTCTATCTCTCTGTGTGTATGTGTGTGTGTGTGTGTGTTTATGTTTGTAAATAATTATGACATGATTATTAAACCTAAATCATTTATTGATAAAATTGATCAACAATTAAAACCATTCTCTTGTCTCAACGTTCGATTAATCAATCCAATTTATTGTTACAATGAAAATATTATGATACGTATGTTAATGTTACATACGTAAATATTTTAAATAAAAGCCTTTGAAATAAATATCCGATCGATCGATCGGTTCTTCGATCCATCGAACATTCGACGATGGATCGAAACTCGTCCTCATACCTCCCACCAGAGAAACCGAGAAATATCAGCCGGTAATGAGGATGGATATCTTCTCTCTTCTGGTGACGAGTGAAGGGAAGGGTAAGAGAGAGGGATAGAAGGGAGAAGGGGGATATACCCTGCTGTTTCGTTGGAACGAGAAATCGTCGAGGACGAGGCGGTTTACGGATTTCAAAGTCTTTTGCCGAAACGTGATCGCTGCATTTTTTATCGAGACACCCATACCAATGGAAAGAGAGATGGAAAGAGAAGTAGAAGAGAGAGAGAGAGAGAGAGAGAGAGAGAGAGAGAGAGAGAGAGGGAGAGGGAGGAGAGACGAGGAGGATGAGGAAAGAAGGTTTTCTCGGTTCCAGCTCGCACCGAAAAGCCGCGTACATTTTATCGACCGCTCAGTGCGGTCGTTACACCTGCGGTCTTCGAGTTCCCCCCCCCCTTGCTCCTTCCCCTTCCACCCCTTTCTCCTTCATCTCTCGTCTCTATACACCTCTCCTTTTCTCTTTCTTATCCCCTTCTTCGAACAGTAGAATAACATCTCGTCCTCTCGAACGCATTTCGCATTTCGTCTGGTTCTTTCCCTCGTTTTCTACGTTTTCCCTTCTACGAGGAAAATTTCCGAAGAATTATTCTATGCAGGATATTAATCTAATTGAATTTTCTTAAAAAGTAAATCGATCGATTTAGAATTAGATAAAGGAAAAAAGAAAAGGATTGATTGAGATTATGTAATATAATTAATTATTGTCGATAAGTGCATCCCTTGATACATATGTATGTGTGGTTTATCATTTACAATAATTTTTCTTTTGTCCATGGAATTCTTCGATGGGAGAAAAAAAAAAAAAAAAAAAAAAAAAAGAAAAAAAGAAAAAGAAAAAAAAGAAAGAAAGAAAGAAAGAAAGAAAAAAGGGTGTAAAAAGTTGGGAGAAAGAGGAGAGGAAGAGAGAGAGAGAGAGAGAGAGAGAGTTCGTCCGTCAAATGCACTTAAAGAATTTTCAATATGTGGCAACGCGTCTAAGAGGCATCCAGCGAATTCACATCTGCGATATCGCACGTCGAACTATTCGCGTTGGGATAGGTACGTTCTGCAATCGAGGAGAACTGTCGATAGTTGAAAGTAGGGAAGCCTCGAAGTTTGAGATAACGGGATGGCTCGCGAAGTATACTCTACTCGCGAACGATATCGCAGTGTTTCTCAATGTAAAGATAAAAATGTATATCCTAGCATCAAAGCTAAACCTGAGAGCTGAGAGTTTGTCGAGATGGCGGAAATCGTGGAGATGGTGTAGAGAGAGATAGAGAGAGAAAGAAAGAGAGAGAGAGAGAGAGAGAGAGAGAGAGAGAGAGAGAGAGAGAGAAAAGAAATATACCAAAAGAGTATAAATAATTTATAAGATAAACTTTTTATTTTATCTCTCAAAAATATATTCGACGAAAATATATACGAGAGACTTACAAGTAGAGCAATTGAATTATCAATATCATAACTTTTTTAACCTTTTCGAAGAATCGTAAAAAGTTGAGAAACACTGCTGAGATATCGCAGTGTCGATTCGAATGACCGTCGATCGTAAAGGTACGAAAGGTAAAGAGAGTAAGAAGCAAAGGATAAAAGACGTGCGTGCCTCTCCCAGACGGCGTCTTCGGTGAAACGAGAAGGGAGTAAAAGGGAGAGGGTTTAAGAGGAGCTAGAGGAAAAGAGAGAGAGAGAGAGAGAGAGGGAGAGGGAGAGAGATAGGAAGGTAAGAAGGGGTAAGGAGGTAAAAGAGGGAGGACGAACGTC
>NC_062191.1:5582465-5589965 GCF_912470025.1 Vespa velutina
TACCAAATTACATCAACTATCATCCAGCTTAAGGAAATGTAGCTATGGATGTCTTCTTCGAATATATGTTGGAAGGAACTGATGAGAGAGAGAGTGAGAGAGAGAGAGAGAGAGAGAGAGAGAGAGAATTAGGAGGGGGTGAGAAGAAGGAGAAAGGTTCGTCCAAGATCTAACATTTGGTCTTATTGTTCTATAATGAAACAAATTAATGATACAATTCAAATGATCCCATCATCGATAATCTTGTTTCAAGTTTGTTCTTTTTCTTTTTTTTTTTCTTTTTTTTTTTTCTTTTTTTTTTTTTTTTCTTTTTTCTTTACAAAGAATAAATATTATTCGATATTATTCTTTTATGGCTAAGGCATTATAGGTTCTATTTCACGTAATAGACCTTCGTTATATTTGTTACGTGACAAAAAGACGAATTGAGAATTGCGAATGCGGTACGACCAAAGTAGCTTCACGCACGGCCATAAAACTTGTCGGCGCCTGCTCGAGCACGGTGGCAAACGCTTTTAAAACGAGGTAGAGACCGACACGACACAGGTTGCTGATACCCTCTCGTTGAATCCTCTTTCCTAACTCCTTTCACTGAGGTAGCCAATCTACTAAGAGAGAGAGAAAGAGAGAGAGAAAGAGAGAGAGAGAGAAAGAGAGAGAGAGAGGGAGAGGGAGAGGGAGAAGGAAGCTTCTGCGTGCTTCGTTTCACGGTTTCCGCCGGATGCGGAATCGTCGTTCGCCAAGTGTGACGGCTGTCGTCTTGTCAGGCAATAACCTGCTTGGTGACCGAGACGACTCTAAAGCTGCTGGAACGTCTTCCACATTTAACAATGGAATCTACGTGAACACGTCATACCCTCACCCTCCCCCCAACCGTTCTCCTTCCAACAGAAATACTCCTGTTGGTTCAAAGCACGTCGTAAGGTTTACTACCAACAATTTGTATCTTATTTCATACGACATACGTATATACTATGCAAATGTCACTCTTGTTATTAACAGGTAAACCTGTCGTTCATTATTTTGCAAATATTTCACGAGAAATATTATAGCAATAGAAAGGACAAATTCAAATTTGACATTCGCGTATATTTATATTAAATATTTCTTGTGTAAATAAATCCTTAAGAATTTGCAATATTAATTAGAATAAAGAATGTCAATGACTTTTTCCCTCTTTCTCTTTCTTTCTCTTATTATTTGTTTTATAATATTGTTTTTATACTGGTGTACATCTTTTTTTTTTTTTTTTTTTTTTTTTTTTTTTTTTTTTTTTTTTTTTTGATAAATAATTCGATAACAAAAACATTGTTCATAATGATATTGAATATTATATTCAATATTATATGCAATGAATAATTTTTCTTTTAATTGTTCTAGTAATAATTTGTCTTATTAATATAAAACTATTACAAATAATTAAAAAAAATAATCCCTATGAAAAAATTATGTAATTATCATAAATACATTAATTAAATTTAAAATAAATTCGTTTGTTAATTATACGTACACCCAATTAATGAAATATTGAATCTCTTCTTGGTTAATCCCATTAATCTCTAGAATTTTTTCATCTATACATTCTATTGATATAGCATTTAATAAAATAATTTAAATCATAAAATTAATTATGGATCAATGATATGAATTTTACAATCTTTTTTTATTTGTTTATATTTTCATATTGAACGAGAAATTTATTATCAATCTATTAATCGTGTTATGTTTTACCATGAGAACAAATATCTTTCTGAGGAACGATTATAATTACTAATCTTTTCTCAGCAATTCAACAGTATTAAATATAATATTCAATATTGTTCAGATTTTATCACGAGTATAACGACAATAGTCATTAGCATTTGATTGGTCTATAAGTAATGCCGAAGTTTTTTTTTTTAATTAAAAAATAAACTGACGTTGATTAGATAAAACCAAAAAAAAAAAAAAAAAAAAAAAAGAAAAAAAAAAGGAACCATGATTATTAATAAATATAATATTAACAAATTAGGAAATAAATCAATATAAATATAAAAGTACGAGAATGTTAAATAATGATCTATCTTTCATTGGACGATAAAGGATTAAAGGGATTTATATTGTATTCGATGTGATGTAGCAATAGAAAAGAGATCGAGGATGTAATCAGCTAATCAACCTGTTGAGAGTACAAGTGAATCGTACGCATGTGGCGAATTGAAAATGTCGATTTCCGTGAATCGAATCGAAAGTCAGTGACACGTTTCGACGAAGCTTTCGACTTTTTAACGACTCGGATCATCCTGCAAAACGAGCACGCAACGCGTCTCTCCCGCCTCGATTTCGGCCTCGGTTACGATTCAATTTCGATTTTGAACGAATTCTATCCACCCCTTTACTTCCCCTATTTCTCCCCCCCCCCCCCCCCTCTCTCTCTCTATCTATCTATCTATCTGTCTATCTCTCTCTCTTTTCATCTTTCCATTTCGTTCGCCGTTGAAAATAAATTTCTAAGCCGGCGGGATTTAACTTCGACTCGCCGTTTTACCCTCCCCCTGTTCTCATTTTCAATTTTATTTCCAATTTCAATCGGGACCTGGTACCAATGCGATTTGATTTCTCTTCATCAAAAATAATTCGCGCAACGACGGATTAAATCGAACTGTCCGATATCGATATAATACTCTACGTTGGATGAAACGAATGCAATATTTGTAGTCGATCGATTCGGATATATAGTCGTTTTGAGGGAAAAGGAAAAAATAAAAGAAAAATAAAAATAGAAATAAAAATAAAAAAAAAACAAAAACAAAAACAAAAAACAAAAAAGAAAAAAAAGAGAGAAGGACAGACAAAGGAAAAAAGAAGAAGAAGAAGAAGAAAAAAAAAAAGAAATAAGAAACAAAAACAAAGAAATATACGCGTTGTCATTCGAAAAATTCTAAATCGGATAATTCTCTCGATTAAATCGATTACCCTCATTCGTTGATGCATTAATATGATTAGCGATCCCCATTAAGGGATCAAAGTCCTTTACCAATAGTTCGAATTACTTTGAAGAAGATTGAAAAAGAAGTCTGATTGAAAGTTCACGCTTCTTGAATCTGAAATTCGTTAAAGACGAACGGATAAGCCTTATTTTTTTTTCTTTTCCTTTTCTTTTATTTTATTCCCTTTTCTTTCTTTTTTTTTTTTTTTTTTTTTTTTTTTTCCTTTATAAAAGGTTAGGGTGGCTCCAATTCAAACAGGATCTTCAATGGATTTCGTATCTGTGAGAGGTGGTATCTGTTGATCCAGTTAAAGAGGATTAAGCCTAGCTATCTGCTCGGACGATTGTTTACGAATCGGATTCCACGAATCTCCATTGTCCAGAGGCACGAAGCGGCATGCCTTGGCTGTGATCCAAGTAACGGGTTCGGGTCCTTTTGGATTTCCCCGTTTATTGTTTTAACCAAATTAATGGGATAGCTTCGTGATAAGCGATTCAATAACGGTAGGGCTTATAATTAGGAGGGAAATTATTGAAAAGAGATCTACGATATTTTCTCCTTGATAATAGAAAACTTAATCATAAGTATAAGAGGATGGTATCGAATATATAAAATTTAAATCAAACAAACAAACAAACAAACAAACAAATAAACAAATAAAAAAAAAAGAAACTTACGAAACATGATAAGTTAACGTAATATTATACCCTGGCAAGTTTGAAAGGGAGGTGAATGAACTAAGTAAGTATCTTTCTTCGGATACGTTACGAGGAAAGATTCCAAAGAGATTACAAAAATTCCTGAGGGCTTTGGCGGTTCGAAAGGTATTGAGGAATAGGTCGAAAAGTTCTGGAAGGGATGGCGTTCCACGTGTGTGCCCACGAGCCAACAAGCTAGCTCCCACGTATGGTGAATACTTGCTGGTGAATAGGTATATGTAGGTGTTCCGTGACCGTGTCGACCTCAGGCCGGGTGCCTCGTAATCGCTAATCGAAGTGGTTTATCTTACGGTCTGCGAAGGGAAGAGAAAGAAGTAGGCGGAGATAAAGCGAATTCGACTTAAGGCAGAAACGCTTCAGGATCATCGGCCGTCTTGTATTTAAGCTTCTCCAATCTCTTCCTTTTGTAAACCTTATGGACCCTTTCGAATACAATTTTTTCTTTCCCTCTTTTGCTTTTTTCTTTTCTCCTTAAATTTTCTTCCTACCTTTCTTCCTTCCCACCCCCACTTTCCCTCCCTCCGTCTATCTCTCTCTCTCTCTCTCTCTCTCTCTCTCTCTCTTTCTTTTTCTCTTTCTCGTTTGATGCAAATTTTTCTAAAAGATTAACAATCGTCCTTTTCTTCCCTTTTCACGAGATCTTTTCACGAAGTCCCATTATTTTACATTGTTATTTTTTCTTGCTTTTATTAGACGACTGTAACACGACTACCTCTTTATGTTCTGCGAGAAAGAAGGAATATTACATTGTGCTGCGTCATGTAATGTCTTCGTTGTATAATGAGACAATAAAACAAAAAAAGAAAAAAAAGGAAAAAAAAAAAAAAGAAGAAAAAAGTAGAAAAAGAATAAAAAAGAATATATATATATATACATAAAAAAAAAAAAAAAAGAATCAATGAGAAGAAGATAAGTTTTGTGACAATAATTCGATCTATCTGTACACGTACCTATTAAAAAAGATAAAATAATTATAATCGATAGTTTGAACGAATATGTTAATTAAACGAAAGGACATTTCTATTTGAGTAAATATTATAAATGTTCATTTTTTCTCTCTCTCTCTCTCACTCTCTCTCTCTCTCTCTCCCTCTCTCTCTTTCTCTCTTTCACTCTCTATTACGTTAACAATCTAACAACGCGGCAGTTAGTTTAACAGTTTACAAGTCCATTATTATTAACCATTCCTTTAATGTCTACCGCCTGGACTTACCGATAACAGGATTATAAGTAATAATCGTGGTGACCATGGCGAGAGTGCTGCTAGCACCTCTCGTAATCATAATTCATTGAGTTGCAATATGGAGTCGCACGATTTGTCAAATGTTTTTGATAGACGATCCAGTTTCTCCGGTTAGCTCTACTAAGCACAAGTTTACGACTCTAATAAATTCTATCGAGTAGTCGATAGATGGACGAGGGGTAGGGTGGGGAGTTTCTCTCTTGATAGAAAGAAAGAAAGAAAGAAAGAAAGAGAGAAAAAAGAAAAGAAAGACCGGAAAAGAAAAAAAAAGAAAAATCAGAAAAAGAATCGAAAGACCGGTTTTGTCGTGACAACATAGTTGTTTTAAATAAACATTTGAAATTAATAGCTTTTAACGAGCAAACGATCTTTTATCTTAACGTTACGTAACGCACATTCTTGATGAAATGAGAAAGAAAGAAAGAGAGATAGAGAGATAGATAGGGAGAGAAGGGGAGAGAGAAAGAGAGAGACAGAGAGAGAGAGAGAGAGAGAGAGAGGTTAGTCATTTAGATGGATCCCAGATGCTAATTGGCGAATGCTAATTGCTTGGAGAAACCGGTCTGGGTCCCTCGACTACCGTTCGGAGATTAATTTCGCATCGGTGAAAACGAAGTTTGACCGTTCGTAATGAGACAGTAGAATTTTGGTCAAGGTCGGACTTCGGTTAAAACCTGATTTTTCCCTTTCGATCATACGAGAGATTGTTTCTGATAGTTGCGATCGAAACGAAAGAGAAATAAAGTAAAATAAATCAAATACGCATTAAACCTAATGGAATATCCTATAAACTTTTTTCTTTTATTGTATCAGATATCACGTTACATCCTACATTGGCTTGATAGGCCATATTTCGAAAATATGAAAAAATGAGAGAAAAAGAAAAGAAAAGGGAAAAGAAAAGAAAAGAAGAAAAAAGAAAAATCGATAATTTTACGTTAGGTCAAACGTTAAAGGAATTACTTCATCATTTTTCTCCTTCACGAAATATTCGAACGTACTTCATCGATCGTTCGATAAACGTCTCGAATATAAAACAAAAAAAAAAAACACACAAAAAAAAAAAAGAAAAATAAATAAAAATAAAAAAATAAAAATGTAAGAAAGAAAAAAAAAAGAAAAGGGCAATAAAAAAGAAATAAGATAAATGATAAGGATCAAGTTATTTGCCACTCCTTCGGCTCAAGAAGGGTGTAAAAGGGATCAAATTCAAACGGACAGGCTGCTGCTTATGCTTGGGAAGTTTACCCTCCAGCTGGACACTAACGTGAGAGCAGCTACGCCAAGGGACGTATGTCCACCGTATACACGCGTCACCGTGAAACATTTATTAGCGAATGCCTGGTAAAGCGGTTTGCCAGTACGCTTGGCATTCCGCTGCACCACGAAGAACTTGATTAATGGTACCGTTTTGTCAGCGCATTTATAATGAACGTTTCAAGCGTTCACAACGAAGAAAGAGAGAGAGAGAGAGAGCGAGAGAGAGAGAGAGAGAGAGAGAGAGAGAGAGAGGGACATCCCTTCGTACGAAGTACGGAACTTTCTGCTAAGAACTTTTTCTACGGTGCCAATAGAAAAAGCACCTTTTCGAGTTTTCTCAAACTCGTTCGAGGAATTCACGTAGTTGTAATAAAAAGAAGAAGGAACAAAGAGAAAAAGAAAGAAAGAAAGAAAGAAAGAAAAAAAAAAAAAAAGAAAAAAAAAAGAATATATAGTCAAAGGTCTCTTTTGGTATCTCAAGTTTTCTTCTCTTTAATTTTGTAAATCTACCGAAATAAGAAAAGAGGAAGGAAATAAAATGAAGGAAAAAGAAGAAGAAGAAGAAGAAGAAAAGGAGAACAAAACAATAACGACAAAACAAATAATAACAGAAAGAGAAAAGGCAACGATGAGAGTCAGTCAAATGATCTCTTTTGTAATTCCAATTCTTGCTTCGATATTTAAAGCAAAATTCCTCGTTGAACGTTGGTAAGATAGGAGACCCAGGAGGTTTCTACGAAATTATTATGAGGCATCGATCATCGAAATTTGACACTTATATGCACGGAAATCTTGGGAACACGCGGCCACGGCTAACACCAAGCGGAATGATCGATTGCTCTTTGCCGTGACTGATCCATCCAGACTACTGTGTAACGTTTGGTAAAGCATCGTGTTCGTCTCGAAGCCCACAAACCTCTTCCTCTTCACCGATGGTAGTTTCTTCTCCCTTCATCCTCTCATCCCTTACCTACCTACCTACCTACCTACCTCCTACCTACGTATCTACCTACCTAAAAGGAAATCTCGCTGAACCGGTCAATATCGATTTGGGAATATAATGGGTTTGCAAAGGGGCCTTCGACCATTTCTCTGATACTAATTACTTTAATTGTTCTCCGCGGAGCCACCATTCTCATTAGCTAACGACGTTCTTTCATTCCTTTAGATCACCACCATGTATGTCTAATCTTTTATCGTTAATTATCATTTATGAATGAATCTTGAAAGAAAAAAAGAAAATTAAAACAAAATTCAAAATGTCTACGTGCGTATAAGAGAGAAAGAGAGAGAGAGAGAGAGAGAGAGA
>NC_062191.1:5594965-5605189 GCF_912470025.1 Vespa velutina
TTTTCGTATCGTAAAACGAAGATGGAGTAACGACGGCCGCCCGCACATGCAGAAAAATTAATGAATCCGCTCGGGCGTCCGTTAAGCGTTCCAAAAAGGAAGTGGAAGATGGTAAAAGGAACTCGAGCGACTCTCGACGATTCTACTAATTAATTTTCCAATCCGACGTAAATAATGGCACAACGTTCCACAAGAGGGGTTGGTAACGTTTCATTAAAATTAAGCGACCCTGAGCCTGCTTTCAACTCTATATCCTTTCTCTCTCTCTCTCTCTCTCTCTCTCTCTCTCTCTCTCTCTCTCTCTCTCTCTCTCTCTCTCTCTCTCTTTTCCTTTCTTTTTCTCTTTTTTTTTTATTTTATTATTATTATGTATATATATATATATATATATATATATATATATATACGCGTTTGTGTACACATATAATGAAAGAGATAGATATTTAAATGTTAGAAATGGTCTTAATAAATTTTGGAATATTTCTCGACGTTAAAAAGAGAGAATTAAGTCGAACATTTTTCAAAAACGGTTTTTTTTTCTTTTCTTTTTTTTTTTTTAATTTCAATCAACTTTGAAACAAAATTTAATTTGTTTTCCTCTCTCTCTCTCTCTGTCTCTCTCTCTCTCCCGTTGTTTTTATTCTTTCTTTTCTTTTTTCTTCCACATCCACGACCAACACGAAAGTATTCATAGTTCTGGGATTTTATTAATTTATCAATTATGAAAATGCGAATCGGCCATGTCTGTCACTTAACTGAGAAACGAAAATGCGTGAATATATATATAAATAATGTTAATGCCAGTGGAAAACTAGTAAGAGAAAGTTTATAATTCCGAACCGACGATGGTGGTGATCGTTCAATGTCGCTGAAGAATATTGAATTAAGCCGCATTAGAAACTTCCAACGAGATTCATAGATCCAAACGTTAATTTCTACCATTCGCAATATACCACCTATCCCATTACGAATTATTTTTCCTAAAATTTTTTAAAACTATTATATTAACACATTTTATAATCAAGAAAAGAGAAAGAGAGAGAAAGAGAGAGAGAGAGAGAGAGAGAGAGAGACAGAGAGAGAGAGAAGACATATAGATAACGTCTAAGAATTTTAATATATTTTCCATGTTTTTAACGCAGGATATATAAGTTAACCTTTAACGATATTCCCTGGTGTAATAAGTAATAGGAGGTCTACCTGAAGAACCTACCTGGTGGTCTAAATAAGAGGTCTACCTTCTTACCGAGGGAGTTCAAAAAAAAAAAAAAAAAATTTTTTTTAAATTCTTACACGTCCACATATTATATACTTTTGACATTTTAACGATCTCCGTGAACTTAGGAAAAGACGAGCGAATCGAGAGATAGAGTTCGCTATTTTGTAAGATTCGAAAGATCATAAATGTTCAGTCAGTCGTTATTACGCGTCGCGACCAACGTAAATTTTCATCCTTCCGAGCAACGATAAAGTTTCGTTGGTTGCGCACGTACAAAGAAAGAGGAGAGAGAGAGAGAGAGAGAGAGAGAGAGAGAGAGAGAGAGAGAAGAGGGGAAGCAGAAGAGAGGAAAGAAGAGAAGAAGGATGATAAGATATTCGAAGAGGTCGTGCATAAAGTCGAGAAAGACACACGTAGTATTCTCCTGAGCGGTTCGCTTTTCGTCGATGGCTCAGGTGGCGAAAAATTCTACGCCATCGTGAAAACCACAGGATCGCAAGAAGCCATCGTGGTGCAAAACGAAATCGATAAACCGGTTTCAACGTAGCCGAAGACCGTTGCCCGATCCACCGAAAGTGGAAGAAACATTGTAAGAAGAAATTGCCGAATCGAATTTGCCTCCTCGCCATTTTCCAAAATTTCCTTGTTGACAACAAATATTCTCATATACTTTTGGATGCAACTACAAACGATAATACATTGTATCTTTTATATATATCACGAAACATTTTTCTTTCCTCTTTTATTCTCGATCGAACGAAATGAAAATTACAATTGATGAAAATTATTATTGATTAAAACAATCGTCGAATATTTTTTTTTTTTTTTTTGTAGATATAATTATCGTTCAATAATATAATCGTCGATGTGAAATAAATTAAGTTCTTCGAATAAACAGATCGAAATTTAAATATGTTTAAAGAAATCGATTTAAAGTGAGATCAATGTTTAAAATGACATTACTATCATAAATATATCTGAATACAAAAATCTGATCTCGATCTTAAAACTCAATCTATAATGATCATACAATTATATTGAAAAAGATATCAATTATAATAGATCCCAATTGGGAGTTTAAATTTAAATATCTTATATATTATAAAATTTTTATTCTAATCGTATGTAAGATATGAATAACACGCAAATACATATATCATAACGAAAGCCTAATTGCATTTAAATATTACATAAATATTTGGTATTAGTACGAAAATGTCTTATTAAAAATTTATATCCTGAGAAGTTTTTGCGTAAAGAAAGAATGATTAAGAAAAAAAAAAAAACAAAAAAAAAAAAAAAAAAAAAAAGAAAAGAAAAGAAAAAGAAAAAACAAAAAAAAAGAAAAAACGAAGGAAAGAAAAACAAATAGAAAAACAAAAATAGGATTCGAACTGGATGATAAACTTCGTATATTCGTTTTTTGACGCGTGAGATTAATGAATCGTCCGTTAGCCCGGTCATTGTATTTACCATATTCAATGAACGCGATGTAGAACATTTTTTTTTTTTTTCTTTTTTCTTTTTTCTTTTTCCTCTTTACCCGTCGATGGAAATTAATCTCTCGCTAGCGAACACAACACGTGCATACGTCTATGAAACAACGTTGGCCAACCGATTGTGCTTCGCTTTGTCTTTAGCTGGAGAGAATAACCGTATTAGCCGACGAGAGAATGACGTATTAATTAATGAAGAAGCATGAGACGAGATGGTATGCTGAGACTGGCTCGTTCTTGCGTGATAATTAATCGCATCGCCGGCGTCCTCCGCATTACGCAATGATATCCTGACCGTGTCTCTCATGCTTCTAACTCGATACACATTCGACGCCATAACGATCCACTGTAATTAGCTGTGAGTAGAGATCTATCGGTGATCTCTATGTTATCTATCCTATATCTATACATCTATACATGCATATATACATACATACATACATATATACATACATACATACATATATGTATATATATATATATATATATATCACGATCGATGAAAGCTATTGTGTTCTACTATAAGTTTAATGAACGTATGAAATCTTATTATTACGTAATAGATTTATCTCTAATAATATTATTACAACAACAAGTTTATCCAAAATAATACCTGGCTTTTCTTTGTACATGATCGAAAGAACGGAAGAACGCGATTAGATATACATATTATAATATTATATTATTGAATAATATAAGAATATTGATTATTGATATCGTGCATTTATTAAAACGATATTTATCATTCCTAATTTTTATTAATATCCTTGTTGTATTTCTTTTCTTTTTCTTTATTTTTTTCTGTTTTTTTATCTTTTTTTTTTTTTTCTTGAATTCAGTCATTTATTTTGCGATTCAAGATGGAAGGATAATTGGTAAGAATCTCTTTCCAACGATCTAATACTATTATGTGCTATTAAAATTGATTGTGTAATCGGTAACAAAAAAGAAAAAATATATATATATATATAAAAGATGTATAAAATTTTTCTTTGGATAAAAACGATCATGAGAAACTAATTGGAATACTTGATAAAATTGAAATAATCTCTCCTCTCTCTCTGTCTCTTAATCTTTGTCTCTGTCTCTCTTATTTTCAAAGCTAATATATAAACCAAGAACGATCGATCAGATAATAACAAGCGGTTAACCATTGAAGCAGAACAAAGTGAGAACGTAGAATCGCGTTGTGTGGAAATCCTATTCTCTGTGTGGAAGTTTGAGAAAATGGTCTATCGTGAAAGGACGACGATGCGAACCACGACGACAACGACGACGACGACTACGACGACGACGACGACTACGATGACGACGACGACGACGACGACGACAACGCCGACGAGTTTGCTGCACCGGAAATACCAAGGATTCTCCGTTCCCCTTCGTCTGAAGCTTCTGAAGTTGAGAGAGGCTAGACGAGATCGTTTCTACGAAACCTTCCTTCCAACCGAGAACATTATTGAATCGCCAGAAAAGAATCTTAAATCGAACTATCTTGATAAATTTCACGCGAGATTTAAAACCAATGAAAGAATCAGAAAGAATGAAAGAAAGAATAAAATAAAAGTTATGAGAGAAAGAAAAATGATATTTCTAAGATTTATATAAATGCTTTAGTAAGTGTCACGTCATTAAAATATTTTTCTTTTTTTTTATTTTATTTTATTCTTTGTACACAAGAATTTCGTATTTTTTTTTTTTTTTTTTTTTTTTTTTTTTTTTTTTTTTGAATGATTTTTGTTTCATGATTACTTTTTTCTCTTCTCAATTCACAAATCCTTAGAAAATGTTATGTCTATGAATTTTCAGAGAAGTCCTTTAAAATTATCTTTTTTAATTTATGTTTTCTTTTTTTTTTTTTTTGTTTTTGTTTTATGCACACGAACTTCATTATTTTCTTTTTCTTTTTTTTTCTTTTTCATGATTTTTGTTTTATGATTTCTTTCCTTTTTTTTCTTCTTAGTCTACAAATCCTTCGAAAATGTCTTCGAAATGATTCGCTAGCGGAATCATTTTTTAATGCTTTTCTTTCGTGTACACGAACTTCATTTTTCTTTTCTTTTATCATCCCTCCACAATAGAGAATATATCATTGAATGATTTTTTCTTTAATTTATAAATCTTAAAAAAAAAAAAAAAGTAAAAAAAAAAAAAGAAGACGTATTAATTCTCTACCAAAATTAATTTTTAATTTTATTCGTCTACACGAATTTGATTTCTTTCCTTTTTGTTTGTTTTTTATTTGCAAATCTCTCGAAAATGTTGTCTTCAATTTCTCAAAAAATAATTCAGTAATTTTTATTATGCGTTCGCCACCGTTTTCGGCGATACCACATTTTTTCTTTCTTTCCTTCTTTCTTCCTTTCCTTTATCATCGCTGGTAAAACGACGGATTTTATCATAGCTGTCGTTGAAATTCGTACAACTCGAACGAGAATTTATAACGCATAATTCTCGAGAGACAACGCGTTTCCTGGCACATTGAAATTATTTCACTCGCCAGGCGTACAGGATATTATTATACGTACCATAGAAAAACGCAAATCCGCGAGCAACGATTAGCATTTTACAGGGTGATTATAGCGCCTCGGAAATGCTCTTGTGAAAAAAAAAAAAAAACCAAAACAAAAAGAAAGACAGAGAACGAGAGAGAAAGAGAGAGAGAGAGAAAGAGAGAGAGAGAGAGAGAGAGAGAGAGAGAGAGAGAGAATGCGAATCTCTCTCTCGTGGAATTATTTTTAATCGAATCGTCGATCGCATTGCTCCTCACTCAGCTCGAAATTGAACGCAACTAATCCACAAGCTGAAACATTAATTAACGAATTAATAACCAACGGGGGTAAAAAGAAAAAAAAAAAAAAAAAAAAAGAACAGAAGAAAAAAAATACAATTCTAGGATTTTCTGATTTATTAATAACAAAATAATAGTTAAAATTTCTTTTCGTTTCTTTTTTTTGGTTTTTTTTTTTTGTTTTTTTTTTTTCTTTTTTCTTTTTTCTTTTATTAAATTTGAATTGTTCAAAAACAAGTCGTCTGGTTTAATAATATTTTTTCAAACATAATACTAATCTATAATAATCGACAAATATAAATTGATCCGACATTGAATTTCAGTTGGTAAAGTTCAGGAACGTGAAGGTTCCTAACGTATTCGCGTAAGCACGTACCGCAAACATTTTCCCTTTAGCTTTAACGAGATTTACGTTCCTGAAAATTCGTGTATACACGAGGTTGAAGTTGCAAATTCCATACGAGTGGACGAAGAGACTGAGAGGACCCTGACCTCTCACTCTCTTTCTCTCTCTCTCTCTCTCTCTCTCTCTCCCTCTCTCTCTTTCTCTCTTTCTCTCATTCTTCCTTCACTTCTTTCTTTCCACCTTGAATAAACTAGCTGGACTCTTCCAAGCGTGGAAACGAGTATGTAGGATGAAGTTCGCGTTAGGGAAACGCCAAGCATCGTCTCTCTTTCGTTAAGGGCTCCCACGAGAAGTTCAGAAAGATAGAAAAGAAAGACGAAACCCGGGGTAAAAAGTCTATCCTTTGTGGTTAACCTAAGAGCATTCTGTGGTAACATACCACAGGTCTATTTATTAAAGGGGGAAAAAAAAAAAGAAAAAAAAAGAAACAGAAAAAAAAGAAAGGAAAAATAAATAAATAAAAAAAAAAAAAAAAAAAAACTCTTTGAGAAACTTGAAAAATCATTTCATATTTTTTTTTTTTTTTTTAAGTACCTTCTTCTAAAAAGCCCTCGAAAAATTTCAAAGTCACCATATGATATATATATATTTTTTTTTTTGTTATGTAGCTATTTCTAAAAAGACTGTTCAAAAAAATTCAAATATCATCATTTCATATTTATTTTTTTTTTTAGCTACTTTTAAAAAGGCTGCTCGAAAAATGTTAGTAATCATCATGTCATATATATATATATATATATTTTTTTTTTTTATTTGGCCATCTCTAAAAGAAATTCTTTGAAAACCTTCAAAAATCGATATTCCAAATTTTTCTTTTTTCGTTTCTTTTCTATTTTTTTTTTTTTTTATATGCCTATTTCTACAAAAATTCTTTAATAAACTTCGATAGATCAGATGAGAACGATAGATCATCGTTCCATATTTTTTTGTTTCTATTTTCGTGTAGCTACTTCTAAAAAATTGTTCCAAAGATTCCATTTTACAACTCACATGTTCTTTTTTTTTCCATTAGAAAACATCTTCACAATTAAAATTCTTCCCCTTTCACTCGATATTTTTTTTTTCTTTTTCTTTTTTCAGGTATAACTATTAATTAATAGATACCTCAATGCCATTTCTTACGCTAATTAAATTAATAAATATCTAGAAAACAATATTATTATTGATCTCGACGTCTGAACAATTAGCTTGATTTAAAATGATCTGTATATATCGAGTTGTTAATCATTTTCGAAAGGTAATTAGCTGTTTAATAGTAGCCTCGTACGATATTAATTAAATGCGTTATTTCTAATTAGGCTAAAGAAAGTAAGTAATCATGAATTTTTATTTAAAGTATATAATAACTTATAAAACAAAAATAAAAAGAAAAAAAAAAAAAAAAGAATATTGAAAACTATTCATTATATCTTGCAATAAGTATAAACGAATTAATAACAAATTATCAACGTTGAGATTATCAAGGAAAAAAAAAAGGAAAAAAGAAAAGAAAAAAAAAACAAAAGAAAGGAAAGAAAAGAAAGAAAGAGGAAAAGTTAAAAAAAGAAATCAAAAAAAAAAAAAAAAAAAAAAAAAAAAAAAAAAAAAAAAAAAAGTAAATCCAAAACAGAAATAGTTTTGGTTAATTCCAAACTTGTGTGATATCTAAAAGTATACCAGGTAGTACCTACAATCACAGTAGTAATAGTCTACTACAAAAGTAGTATTAATACTAGTAATAGTAATAGTAATAGTAGTAGTAGTAGTGTAGTAGTAGTAGTAGTAGTAGTAATAGTAGTAGTAGTAGTAGTAGTAATAATAATAGTAGTAGTAGTAGTAGTAGTAGTTTAGTATATTTGAAGGTAACAGGAGAGAGAACGAGTATAAAAAAAAATCTATACAACTCTGCTTTTTCAAGTAGGGTCCTCTTCGCCAGTGTATAAGGATAGAACTTGGTGAAAAAAGATTTCACGGGGTAAAAACGAAAAAAAAAAAAAAAAGAAAGAAAGAGATAGAGAGAAAAAAAAGAGAGAGAGAGAAGAGTCGGAAGAAGCGTAACCTTGTAGCCGAATCACTGACCCGATTCGACAACGCCAGTAGGTTCTATGAGATATGCCAGAAACTCGTGTGCCCTATACTCTATGACCCTTTCTCTTTCTCTTTCTCTCTCTCTCTCTCTCTCTCTTTCTCTTTCTCTCTATTCCTGGGAAGCTTCATGGCCCACTTTCGAAACTTTCCTCACTGCTCGATAGGCCATTTTACTGTACCTATGTGGACAATGGATCGCGATAAAAAGTCGGCCGACTTTTCTAGACATCGAATGAACGGTCGAATTGCTTATCAGCTTGTATTGGGAGGGGACCACTGTCCCTTTGTACATAACATTCTCAAATGGGATTGTTCTCGACACTGAGATCCAAGCTGGATATTTTATATTGGATATCTTCTGCCAGTCTAAGGCTAAGAATTCTCTTTCTCTCTTTCTCTTTCTCTCTCTCTCTCTCTCTCTCTTTTAGACACACACACTCTATTTCTATCTTTCTCGTTCTTTTCTTTTATTTCCTAAAAGAAACAGACATCCCGCGTTCCCTTCCAAGTATGTGTCTGCATGTATGTACGTACGTATAGCGAAATAAATAAATAAATACATAAATTTTACATGAAATCGAAACTTCTAATTATTTTTATCAAACGTTCATTGTTCATAGTCTCCTTTTACTTCTTCTTTCTTTTGTCTTTTCCTTCTTTTCTTTTTTTTTTTTTCCTTTTCCTTTGATTTTTTTTTCTTTTTTGTTTTTCTTTTTTTTTTTTCCTCTCTTTTTTTCTTTTCTTTTCGTCACAACGTAGAACTCTCGTCGACCCACATTTTAACAACGATAGAACACTTTTCGTGTTCTGATTGACAATGGTCATATAACAAAGGCTCGTCTCGTTTCGCCTAACAATGAACTTGAACTGTCCCGTAGTACCGGCGCGCTCCAAACAACGGAACTATCCAATGGGGACCGATAAATGTTTCCGGACTTCCGGTGAATCAAATCAGAATAGAAATCAGCACGACGTGTTTAAGTATCGTTCCATTAATACATTGTAATTTTGTATAAATTCAAAATTAACTTTCTCTCTCTCCCCCACCCCCTCCCTCTCTCTCTCTCTCTCTCTCTAATGATCTTCTTATTTTTATTTTTTTTTATTTTTATTTTTTTTTTTATTTTTTTTTTTAATTTATTTATTAATTCTTTCACTTTATATCACGTTAGTTTTTTTTCTCGAGAAAAAATATTAATTATTAAAATTGACGTTATTGTCTCAAATTAAACCTATGATCAAAAGTATCGTACTAAATCGTTTTCTTTCGAAAGAAAACGTTTGGTATGGACAGTTCAACGAAAAAAAAAAAGAAAAAAAAAAAATTTCCTGGAAGGGATCGATCAAGCTTTTAAAGCCTCTGATACATCGATAAATCATTCTAAAGAAAGCCCAAAGGGCGGCAAGTTTTTCTTCGGATCTCTGTCTTTGGTCTACGTCGAATTTTTGTCAAGGTTCTTTCTTCTTACGATCGCCAATGAAAATCCTCCCTAAATCTCTGAAGGTGCCATGAGGTTCCCTCGTTATATTATTGTCCAAAAAAGAAAAAATACTTTTACTAATCCGCCTTCGAACTTTCACAGCTTACGATTGTTAAAACAATTTTCTAATGCACTTTCATACTTCCTTTTTTCTTTTTTCTTTTTTTTTTTTCCCCCTTAACTTTGCTTGTTCTTCTTATTTTTCATTTTCTTTTATTCTTTTTTTCTTTTCCCTTCTTTTTTTTTTTATTACTTAATCTAATCGTTTTCTTTCGAAAGAACAAGATTTATCTGTCTTCGTCCACGTCGAATTTTTGTCAAGGTTCTTTCTTCTTACGATTCAACAATGAAAATCTTCTAAAATTTCTTTTAAAGTCATGAGATTTTTTTTTGCTCATTATTATTGTCCAAAAAAAAAAAAAAAAAAAAAAAAAAAAAAAAAAAAAAAAAAAAAGAAAAAAAAAAAAAGAAAAAAAAATTGCTTTTATCTAATTCACCTTCCACATCTTTCTTAAATTAACAATTATTTCTTTTAATAAATACTTTTTCTTCCTTTCTTTCTAAGTTTTTGTTTTGTTTTGTTTTCTTTTTTTTTTTTTTTTTTTTTTTTTTTTTTATATATATATATATATATATATAAGTAATCATTCCATTCGCGAAAGAACAAGGTTTTCGTTGATAGGAACCATACAGCCAAAAGAAATCATCCAAAAGTCTTCGAGACATAGTTCACTTGTCTGGATCGATCTACGTTGAAGTTTCCG
>NC_062191.1:5605689-5633189 GCF_912470025.1 Vespa velutina
ATCTTTCTCTATCCTACCTCCCATTGCTGAATAAACTTCTATCTTTTCCTAACTTTTTCTTTTCATTTTGTCTATTTTTTCTTTTTTTTTTTTTTCTTTTCCTTTTTCTTTAATCCCCTTTCTTTTCTTCTTTTTCTATTTTCTTTTCTCTTCTTTTTTTTTTTTTTTTTTTTTTTTTTTTTTTTTCTTTCTTTTTTTTGATACTATCGACACTTATCCCTTTTTTAAGTAGCTCTTTGTGACAATGAATAAAATATTCGATCGTGAACATTGATAGATATTTGGAAAATATTTTTATGTACAAGTACGAAAGTCGAGAATATTAATAATCGAAAGATTTCAATTGTCAAAATTGTTCGTTCAGTGTACATCTATAAATTTGATAATACAGGTGATTGATATTGATGGTTCGATTGTAAAAATTTGTTCATATGCAAATGTAAGTTTAACGACGTGGACGATTTGATAATGAAGAGTTGATTGGAAAAATTATTTGTGTTTGATTATAAACTTGATCCAACCATTGGATTTGAAATCCAATGAATTTCTCAATCTACGGATCGGTCTCTCTAACAATTGTTAACGAACTAGCAAATGTAATGGTAAGCTTGATAGGAACCGAAACATCGTGGGAAATAATAGAAAGCTGGATAGGAGCCTAAAGTCGTGGCTAACGACACATAGCAATATATATATATATATATATATATATATATATATATATATGTATATATGTATATATATATATGTATATTGTATATATATGCATGTTTGTATACGTACGCGTATATATATATGTACGTACGTATCGTAACATTGTTGCAACATTCATCGAAACTTTGATACAGTTTCCACGTTCTAGTTAACGAACTTGTAATATCGAAAGAGGGAGGAGAGAGAGAGAGAGAGAGAGAGAGAGAGAGAGAGAGAGAGAGAGAGAGAGAGAGAGAGAGAGAGAGAGAGGATTGGCATCATCGTGTTAAGATCGATTCGACCATGAACTCTATACGCTGTGTGACCAAGTTATCAACGTTCTTGATAATTCTATGTACAATAGAAAATTGCTATTCTCGTTTGAATATGTATACTATTTTTTTCTTATTTTTTTTTCTTTCTCTTTCTTTTTTTTTCTTTTTTTTTAATCTTGACAAATAACTTATTTATCATAAAACAAATTGAAATTTATTTTATACGATCTAATTGGATTTAATAATTAACGTTGATCTACACGTTTTTCGTGTGTCGAGTATTGTTCTTGATTTCATTTGGCTTTTCTTTCTTGTTTTTTTTTTTCTTTTTTCTTTTTCTTTTTTTACGGGCGTCACACAAAAAGTTATTCATAAATCCGTTTTAGATGAAGTATTATTCTTGACTTTTCACTTTTTTTTTTTTTTTTTTTTTTTTCATGGATGTCACTCAAAGGATTGGTTTGCGATACATCATCCACTCGAAAATAAATCATTTCTTTCTTATCCTTAATAAATGATCTATTGTATAAACTGACAAAAAATGTACAAAGTAAAAGCTATAATAAATTTAGAAAATAAAGCTAATTTTTCCATTTTGTTTCGTTTAAATATCTTAAGTAATAACTTAAAATAGGAAAAGTGATAAGGTATATGACATTATTGTTATTAATCTTAATATTACCGTATAAAGGAAATACAGATTTGAAATTTCACAGAATGGTAAAAATATTGTTTCATGCATGAAACGACGTTGTTTAATAATTGATAAGAGCAAAAACTAGCAATACGGTCATTTGCTTCATGTTCATATTATTAGACTCTTTGTAAATATTTCATAAGATCACACTGTTTTCTTTTTTCCAGTGAATCTTTTTTATTCCGATATTCATTTTTTTTCTTTCCTTTTTTCTTTTTCTTTTCTTTTTTTTTTTTTTTTTGTTTTAATTTCGCGTTGACCGAAAATATTCCGAATATTTTTTTCCGATAAAATTTACGAATATTTTTTAGCTTTCATTAAAACTTCAATTGACATATCAATCGAGATAATTTATTTATTTATTTATTTATTTATTCTTTCCTGTCTTTTTTTTTTTCACACGCCGTGTATACTCGTCGTAATACATGATTGTTAAAAGAATTAAAGGGAACGAAATAGGCTAGAGTTAATGTAAATACGATGTAAATATACGATATAAGAAAAGCATTTGTTGTTCGTTGTTCGTTATTTGTTGTTTTTGATCGTTTACGATTCGAAAGAGATTTTGGCTGGTAACGATGTTACATTTATCATTCCGTCACGTGACATTCCTGGTTCCGTTTCCGTATTATTCTACTCGCATACGGACCATCCGAAAACAGACAAGTACGCTCGCGAAACAGATTATCTGCGGATAAGGTAAATGAATGGCACGGTAGAGCTCTTTCGTTCGTTCGTGCCGGAAATCGATTCTAACGCAACCCAATAAGAGAAAGAGAGAAAGAGAGAGAGAGAGAGAGAGAGAGAGAGAGAGAGAGAGAGAGAGAGAAAGGATCATTAATCATTCATTATGAGAATTCCAGTATTTTAATTATCGACGAGTCGAAACATATTGTATATGTACGTACTAATGAATATCGACCAATAGAAGAAAATATATAATAATCATTATTAAAAGTGATTAGATTTTTCTTTTCTTTTTTTATTCTTCCTTTTCTTTCGGTTTTTCTTCTCTCTTCATTTTTTCTTTGTTTCTTCATTATTTTCGTAATCTCTATTTTGTATTATTTTCTTTCTTCAAGAGAATATGATCGTGAAAAATTAAAATTGATTTTTATAATCAATACTTTTATGCGAGCCGATTATATTGAAAAGTCTATTATTTCTTTTTCTTTTTTTTCTTTTTTTTTTCTCCCTCTATTTTTTTGTTCCCTTTTTATTTCTCTTCTTTTTTTCTTTTTTTCCCTTTTTTTCCCTTTTATGCTTTTCAACTTCGACAACGTTAAATCTATTAAATTTCTCAATTGATTTACGTGCATGATTACGACATAATAGAATGTTCAACGAACATTTTCATTCTCACTCATTCCTCTAGTCAGATGTCTTTTATTTTCCTTTTTACGATCTTTACGTTTATAATTTTCTTTCTATAATTTTTATTTTCTATTTTAATCACGAAAGGCGAGAATTTTTTTCAAAGAAAATTTCCGTTTTAAGGATGCCAGAGAAAGAGAGAAAAAAAGAATAAAAGAGAGAAAGAGAAAGGAAGGTAAGCAAACTAAAAAATAAAACAAAAATAATAAAAATGAAAAAGAAACAAATCGACATACACATAGAAAAAAAAATTGAGAGAGAGAGGGAGGGAGAGAGAGAGAGAGAGAGAGAAGGCTCGAATAAACCGACAAAGTTCGAAAACAACACGCAACAGGCTGCTCGCGGAATTATTTTTCAACGTAGGCAAGCAAGCAAGCAAGCAAGCAAGCGTTCGCACCCTGACCGCAAATGTGAAAATACTCTCTCTGATCGTTTCCGTTATTCACCAATTTTTTTTTTGTCTTTTTTTCTTCGTTTTACCGGTTAACGCGCTCCGATTAAATACTTTATTCGTAGCCTAGACCTGTGATCTCTCTTTATCTCTCTCTTTCCCTCGTTTTCATCGGTGAACCAACGAAACGTGATCTCGATTTAAACCACGAAACTTTTAATTCGATCTTATTCATTAACACGATCATTGAATGAAACACACGAATAGAATGACAAAATTAGAAAAAAAAAAAGGAAAAAAAAAGGAAAAAAAACAGGAAGAAAAGTAGGACAGTAAAATTTGTCTGTTTGTTATATTTAAAATTTATCATTAAATCAATCAGACAAATAATACATTTTATATATGTATATATATATAAAATATATATATATATATATATATATATATATATATATATATACACATGTATTTTATTTAATAATGAACTTTGGATATATTTATATTAAATAATTGTATTAAATATTTTGTTCCTCTTATATTTATAACAATTTATTATTATTTTTATATTTAACATCTCTCTCTCTCTCTCCTCTCTCTCCTCTCTCTTTCTCTCTCTCTCTCTCTCTCTCTCAATGTATACATCGCTTATAGATATACGTGTTCAATTCAATACATTGTATATTTCACAAACAAAAGAACAAATAAATAAATAATTTTCAGTTGTTTCAGTGAACCGATTTAGTTGGGATAAATATCTAAATTGGTATTAGGTAGGAAAAGGTGAAAATTAGATTGTAAGTAGACATAGAAGGAACGAGCGGAGTTGTTTTAATTGACAGGAACAATTTGCGGACTTGTTGTGAAAGGACCACCCCGAAAAGAGAGAAAGATAGAGAAAGACAGATAGACAGACAGATAGAGGAAGGCAGAGAGAAGGAGAGAGAGAGAGAGAGAGAGAAAGAGAAAGACGATCGAAATAAACGTTTCGTTCGGCTACCGTTCCAAGAACGGAAGAGAGTGTCGGGAGTGTTGCGAATTGTTTGGCCCAAAAGTTAATTTCGTAAGATTCGCTTGTGCGGTCCGTGAACCGTGGAAAAGGGTGGTGAAGGGAGAGGAAAGAAAGGTGGTGCAATTTAGGGACGGAAATCATCGATTACAGTATAAGGAAGGATTAGTGGTTTTGACCTTGGACCATCTCCATAGTTTTATACTCATCCTTTCCTTTTTTCTGTTCAATTATATATCATCTCTCTCTCTCTCTCTCTCGTTCTCTCTCTCTCTCTCTCTCGTTCTCTCTCTCTCTCTCTCTCTCTCTCTCTTCCTCTCTTTTATCTAATTATAATTCTATAATTTAATCGTCAGAAAAATGATTTTTATATCAAATTAGTCGAATAAAACGTCAAATTGTTTGATAATTAGTTTTATTTTACTTGACTATATTGTTTAATTCAAATCGAAATTTTGTTACGTATTATGACGGATGATTTCTTTTTCTTTTTTTTATAGTGAAAAAAAAAAAAAAAAAAAAGAAATATGGCAAAATCAAATCAAATGAATTAATCGTCCCTCTCGTCTTATTTTCATCATAATAATCGATATTTTATTAATTAAGATAGATGATTTTTGTAGCGAAATATTAAATGGCTCGATAATTACTTTCCACCGTCTTTTCCATCGTGATTTTAATCGAAATTATATTATCGCGCAGATGATTTCTTTTTTTTTTCTTTTTCTTTTTCTTTTTCTTTTTATATCGAAAAATTAAAATATCAAAAAATTGTCGATCTCATTCCTTCGATAAATGGACAGTGAAATTCTATCCTGGAAAATTTTTTCTCTTTATTTCTTTTTCCTTCTATTATCAAACATTCATGAAAGAAATAAAAATTTTTATCTGTAACGATGAGAAAAGAAAAAGAAAAAGGAAAAAGGAATAAGGTTAGATATTTTCGATAGATAATTTCACGGAAGAAGCGTTCAGTTTCGTTGAAAAATTTTCTTTTCGTTGCAGCAGTAGAAGCAATAGAATCGACCTTTCACCTCTTATTCTACGTACTCGTTGCGTTACCGACAATCCTATCGCATCGTTGAAAATTCAGACGTCTGTAAAATTCTTTTTCGATCCTTTGTCCGTCTCCTTCTTCTTCCATCTTCTTTTTTCTCTCTTCTTTTTCGTTTCTTTTTCTTTTTTGTCACTGACCGGCGCGACGTCTTCTTGTTATTTCGATTTCTCATGCGTGACAAAAGAAGGAAATTCCACGAATAGGGAAAAAGATGGTGGGGGGTGGGGGTTGGTAAGATGAGACGACGGGTGGGCTGGGGGAGGTAAAAGAAGAAGTACAAAGAGGAAGGAAGGGAGGAAGGAAGGGAGGAAGGAAGGAAGGGAGGAAGGAAGGAAGGAGAAAAAGAAATAGCATCGAACTTGTCGTGAAAACGTCGAGAAACAAGTGTCAAAATAGTTTTACGATTTTCGAAGGAATAACGTTGAAATTAGTCATTAAAAGAAACAAGAAGAAAAGCAAAAATAAAAGAAAAAATTAATTAAAGAAAATAAATAAAAGAGATTAAGAGCAAAAAAAAAAAAAAGAGACGAAGAGAGACAAAACAAAAAAGAAAAAAAAAAAAAATAAATAAAAAGAAAACTAAAAAATAAGAAAGGGACCATTTTAACGTCGTTAATACACTTTGCATGGGATTTACGTTAAAATTTTTTTTTATTACTACATTTCCCATGAAGTACTCTCGAGTTTTAACGAGATCGTGTCCCTTTTTGCAATTAACACATTATATACGATTGTATATGTATTTAACATTGTATACTGAGACTATTATCACGTGAGTTTAAATTTTATGCTGCTCTGTTGCATTCATTGCGAGAATACCCTTGAGAAAACGCACGAGTTGTGATATTTGTAAAATCAAAAAAAAAAGAAAAAAAAAAAAAAAAAGAAAAAAAAACAGGAAAAAAGAGAACAAAAAAAAAAAAAAGAAAAGAAGAACAATTAATGGACAATTTATTCTACATTTTAATTCTATTATTTTCCGATAATATTTTTTACTCTCATCGCGACTGTCATAAAATAAATAATAAAATAAATATAAAAGGAAAAAAAAGAGAAGAAAGAAATAACAAATGGGAATAAGAAAAGAAGAAGAAGAAAAAAAAGAAAAATTCGCAATTGAAGATAACTTGAAGATAAACAGCAGATGATTGTTACTTCGTAAAATGAAAATGATTTACAACGATATGCATAATCCATCGATGGTCAATGATATGAAAATTGCATTATATATGATAATTATGCATCAGATGATGACATTATCAGATATTTCACGACATTATGAAGCATTTCATGATCACGTTACATTTTACATTAAATAACTGCAAAGACCTGAATGGGGAAAATTCAACGTGGGTCACCGACAGACAATAAAATGTCATATAAAGTTTGGAAAGATACTTTTTTTCTTCTTCTCCTTTTTTTTTTGTATATATATATGTATATATATATATATATATATATATATATATATATATATATATATATATGTATATGTGCGTCTAGACAAATTTAAAAAAATATTTTACGATCGTTTCGTTTCGAAACATTCGATTTCGATTGAAAACATCTCAATTAAATTCACGATTAATGAACCAAACATTATCATTATTCCATTATTATTACAATTATCATTAACCGTAATTAATTATTAACAGTTTATATATTATTATTATTATCATTATTATTATTATTATTATTATTATTATTATTATTATTATTATTATTATTATTATTGTTATTATTATTATTATTGTTGTTGTTGTTATTGTTGTTATTTACATAATTACGAGGAAAGTGAAGATACAGATATTCATATATTTAATTTATTTGCTAACAAGTATATACATACATACGTACGCATGCACATATACATATTATACATATATACGTATATATATATATATATATATATATACGCGCGCGCGCGTTCGCGCGCACACATACGTATATACACTTATGCATGAACGTATGAAAGCGAAGAGAAGATTAGTTTGGCAGAAATTTAAGGTGGCAACTCGAATCGCATAATGCTCGGCTTACATTTACGGAGATTAATGCGGTAAACGCTTCCTACTGCTACTCGTGAAATTCAAGAGAGCCGCAATTATATACAATACGAGGAGTTACAGCTTGTACCGATTTACGTCCACCATTCTCGATGGTTACGTTTTGTTATTCCTAGAACTACCAAATTTGCTATGATTCTAATCCGTTATTAACCCTCTTTCATTCATATATATATATATATATATATATATATATATATATATATATATCTAAATGTATTTGGGTATATATAATCTAGACGTATATAAATATATATATATATATATATATATATATATATATATATATAATTTATTATGAAAAAGGGCCAGAACAGATTATTTTTAAGATGAGAGATGTACTTTCTTCTTTCGTTATTATATATTTTTTTTATATATATAGCTTCTATTTATCTGTCGGATTAACTTAATTAAAAATTAATAAATGATTAAGTAGACAATAATAAATGTATAAAATCGTTGTTATTAATAAAATTGCAATTAAATGAAACATCAGATCTGTCTATTTAGATCTCAAACAATTATATTTCAAGTTGGAACGATCTGAAGGAAGAAGTTTTATGATTTTTTATCAAAAAAAGAAGAAAAAAGAAAAAAGAAAAAAAAAGACGAGAACAAAAAAAAAAAAACACGAATAAGATCTATATCCAAAGTGTATCCCATTGAACTCACGACCCAATTAAAAATCGATAATTGATTAAGACGATACAAACAAAATGTATATATGTATAAAATCAATCACATATATGCACGATTAAATTGAAAACAAATATATAGGATTTTAATTTAAACAAAGTTAGTATAATCTCGACGGAGACATGCATGTAGTTTTATTAATAAAATAAGAGTGTAACTTTACAATAAGATAAAGAGAGAGAGAGAGAGAGAGAGAGAGAGAGAGAGAAAGCAGAAGTGTTATCGATCCAACGTATAGCCAATTCCATTGGAGGTAAGTGCATACGTTCGATATAAAGGAGTCATTAAGACCTTTATCCGGGAGAAAACACGAATAGCAATTTGAAGCGTTCCACTTATCCTACCCGAAGATTGCATGAAGATCGTACGAGTAGCTAAATCCGTGCGGACGATAAACTACCCGAAGGGTGAAGAAATTTATCGAGCGAAAGAATGTTAATTTCGAGAGTCTGCCTGTTCCTTCGACTTATCGGTGAGTTCAGCATGCTTGCAGTTTCTTTTCCTTTCTCTTTTTCTTTTTTCTTTTTTTTTTTTTTTTCTATTTTATTCGTATTATTATTATTATTATTATTATTATTATTATTATTATTATTATTATTATTATTATTATTGTATATTTTTTTTAATTCTTTTTATTTTTTCGTATATCGTGAAAAATAGTAGAAAAGATTAAAGCTCGTTTTAGATCGTCAAAGTATAAGTCGAATATCATTCTTGCAAATTTTGATCGATGAGAATCGAATTTTTATTTATATACGTCAAATTTTTGTCGAGAAATCAATTTATTGCGAAGACACGCGATGATCGCAAATAAAATTCTCTCTTTCTCTCTCTCTCTCTCTCTCTCTCTCTCTCTTTCTCTCTTCAATTTAGGATATCAATTAATTTCGAGAGACCCCCTAAATCTTTGACATATCGATGAGTTCAGAGTGCTCGCCGTTTATTATTATTTTTTTTTTCTTTTCTATTTTTATTTTCGTTTATTCTCTTTTACTTTTTTTTCTTTTTGTTTTTTTTTTTTTTTCCATGTGCTCGTCCAAATCTCCAAAGTACCTTTCGAACATCATTTCTTGCGATTGATCGAAAGAAATCGAATTTTTATTTACATATGTCGAATTTTTGTCAACAAATCAAGTTATTAAGAAGACATGTGGCGATTGCAGAATTCTCTCTCTCTCTCTCTCTCTCTCTCTTTCTCTCTCTCTTTCTCTCTCTCTCTCTCTCTATCTCTCTTCAACTAAGGACATCAGCTGTGTAAACGGAAGTAATTTATTCGTGGCTTCGTCAACTTCAAGAAAGGGACAAAGAGAGAGAGAGAGAGAGAGAAAGAGAAAGAGAGAGAGAGAGAGAGAGTCTTTTCGATGAGTTTTTCAAGGTTTTCATACGTGCCATTCTATTTGTCGAGATAACAAGGAGAGACATCGAAGGATATAGATAGGTCCTGACTGTAAGTTAAGAGGTCAAACATACTTTTGTTTTTTTTATAAAGCACATTTTTTTCGAGAGCAAATTTTCTTCGTCCTATCCTTCTTCTTCCTTTATGTTTGTTTTATTATTGTATTTTTTTTTTTTTGCTTCTTTTCTCCCCCCCCCCCTCTCTCTCTCCCCATCTTAAAGAGTACTTCGGTCCTCTCTATTGGCACAGCTTGTATTCAAACATTTTCTTTCTCTTTCTCTCTCTTTCTCTTGCTACCTCATCTCCTTTGTTTGTTTCTTTTTCTTCTTTCTTCTTTTTTTTTATTCCTTCCTTCCTTCCTTTTTACCTTCCTTTCTTCGTTCGTTCGTTCGTTCGTTTCTTTCTTTCTTTCTTCCTTCCTTCCTTCCTTCCTCCTCTTCTTCTACTCCTTCTTTCTTCTTTTTCTTGCTTTTTTATTCTTTTTTATTTTTTCTTTTTTTTTTCTTTCTTTTTTTCTTTTTTTCTTCTTCTTCTTTCGTACGAAAGTGGCTCATGTCCCAGGAGTAAACCTCGTGAAAACGAGTCGAGACAAAAGGCCGAGCCAAGCAAACACTCGACTTTTAGCTTTACGGTTTTCTTTACCTCCACTCGTGAATCTCTCCTTCGTTTTCATTCTCCTTTTTTCTCTTTCTCTTTCTCGTTCTCTCTTTCTTTCTTTCATTCTTTCTTTCTTTCTTTCTTTCTTTCTTCCATTTTTCTTTTTCTTTCTACTCTATCCCTTAATCCTTACCGGAACGCTCATCGAACGATCTCCTTTTCTCTTCGAATCCTGAATCCGTTCATTCTCGGGACCAAAAACGAAATAGTCTTGAATAGTCAAGCTTTGCCTATTTCGTTTCTATGAAGATATTAAAAAAAAAAAAAAAAAAAGAAAAGGACAAAAAAAAAAATTAAGAAAAAAAATATCGTACAAAATTCCTTAGATTCTAACGATTGTTAATTCATTTAAAGGTAAAGCGGGTAAACGTGATGCCCATCTCTTCCACTGCCGTTCACCCTTTATAACGATTCGTTTAAATCTTCACAAATTATCTATCTATCTCTCTCTCTCTCTCTCTCTTTCCCTCCTTCCCTTCCTCTCACTCTCTCATTCTCTCTCTCTCTCTCTCTCTCTCTCTCTCTCTCTACAGTTATGTACATTGTCAAAGTGTTACAGAACGCTTTCCCAATTATCACGATCACTAATTAAGCCGGTTACGTCGAACAAACTCTATTATTTGAACGTAGAATCGAAAGCGCACCGGTCTGTCGAGGGTTTGAATTTTGTTGAAAATGGGACACCGCTTCGTTTCGCTCGAAGGGAAAAGAAGAGGTGGAAACAAAAAATAAAAATCAAAAGAAAAAAAAAAAAAAAAGAAGAAAAGAAAAATCAAAAAAAGAAATAAAAAAGAAAAAGAGAAATGAAACAAAAAAAAAAAAAAAAAAAGAAAAAGGAAGAAAAAAGAAAATAACGAAAGTATGACATCTATCTTCATTTCGAATCGTTTTAAAATCAACGCTAAAAACGCATTAATTTTCCATTTTAATTTAATAATTTCACGCACGTATATACGTTTTTATATTGTATGTATGTACGTATGTAAATACATAAGTACGTACATACGTGTATAGAGAGAGAGAGAGAGAGAGAGAGAGAGAGAGAGAGAGAGAGAGAGAGAGAGAGAGAGAGAGAGAGAAAGAGAGAGAGAGAAGGAGAGAGTAGATAAAAAACAAGAAGAAAAATAAGAAGAAGAAGAAAGATAAAGAAAAAAGGAAAAGAAAAAGAAGGAGAAGAAGATGAAGAGAATGCAATTTAATCGGAAAAAGTATAGAACAACGTTCATATCCGTTTTCTAATACATCAAAGGATCGATGTGGATATAAGGTCAGGGAGTCCAATAATAAAATAATACTCTTCGCACGCGATCCATTGAATTTCAAGGAATTACACGCGTTATCGCGTGCAAGAAATAACGTTGCCTCTTCGCCAATGGGAATTCAGAACATCGTTCTCCTCTCTCTCTCTCTCTCTCTCTCTCTCTCTCTCTCTCTCTCTCTGTCTGTCTGTCTGTCTGTCTCATTCTCTATTTCTCTTATTCTCACTGATTTTTCTTAGATATTCTTCTACTTTCTATTTTTATTTCTATCTTCTTGAGGTTCTATATTCGATACACGCATACTTTCTCACGGTGTCAGATATTATTTCCTTTCATTTTCTACCAACGTTGTTTCATGTTTCGTACGATCTAATACGTACGGACGTACGAAACACAGTACGTACTAGATACTCGCCAGACGTTATTTACCACTTGACTTGAATCGAAACACGATCAATAGAAAGATTTTTCTATCGGACGATAATCGTACCAGTTCTTTTTTTTTTTTTTTTTTTTTTTTTTTTTTATAAAAGAAAAATAATCCCCGTCGAGTATGGCTCAACGTTATTTTCGAAACTTTCGAAACTTGCATAGATCTCCATCGGGTTTGTTGACTTTCATCATTAGTTCATCTTTTTTTTTTTTTTTTTTTTTTATTTGTTTTACTTTTTCCCTTTCCTTCATTGTTTTATTCCATGACGTCAATTTAATTGTGACAAAAAGAATGATTATTCGAATTTAAGATAAATATTTAGTATCGCTTTTCTTTCTTTTTTTTTTTCTGAAATTAATCTTAAATATTTTTATATATTTTGTGAAAAATGATTTATTGTAGAATAATATAACGATATTTTTCAAAGAATTATTGATACTCGATATTTCGCAATATTTAGAAATTAGAAATATTTATATACAAAATATATATATAATATTTTGATTTTTTTAAATTTCGTTTTATGTACACATAGAAATACATTCTAAATATAGAAGAATATTTATTATACCGAAGTAATATGTAAGTATTAAATTTTATGCTTTTATGTAGAAACGTCGAACTAATATAGTGATTCATTTCTCTTTTTCCTTTTTTCTTTTTTCTTTCTTTTTTTTTTTTTTTTCTTTTTTTTGGAGATAGATCAAAGACAGCTAGGAACGAAAGTCCTGTGAGTCTATTAAAACGATCGTTCACTACGATTTTACGAGATTCAGCTATTTCGATAGAGGCGAGAGTCGAACAGCCATTACATGGACGTTATTACATCGAAAGCTTCGTTTTTCGAGTTGGCGAGTCTGCACGGTAATCGAAACATCGTTCGGTGACGTTTTCCTCTCGCTTTTTTTTCTTTCTCTTTTTTCTCTCTTTTTTCTCTCTTTTTTCTCTCTTTTTTCTTTTTCTTTTTCGTTCTTTTTTTTTTTTTGTTTTTGACGTTTTTCCTTTTTCTCTCTTCGGCGTTCAATCAGCTCGCTTGGTAGCTCCCTCGTTTCGATCCTTTTACTTTGACTCGTTTTTTAGGCTATGAAGGACAATTTAGCCAGGGGATTTAAAAAAAAGTGGGTCGCTGGGTCAGCCTATCCGACGAATCGAAAGATCGACGTTACAAGGTCGATTTTATGAAAAAAAAAAAAAAAAAAAAAAAAAATTCGATTACGTTTGTGACGAAAAGAAAAAAAAGGAAGAGAGAACAACAAGAGGATTATAAAAAAAAAAGAAATAATAAATAAAAAAAAAAAAAAAAGAAAAAAAAGAAAAAAGAAAGAAGGATAAATTTTCGAATAACCAAGTTACCTATAATCTGTCAACATGCAAAATTCTAAATCATTAATTATCATAAAAATTTATTAGATATACTTACGACGATACAAAATATAAAAAGGAATAATAAAAAAGATTATTTCAATAGCTTCGTTTAGAAAAAAATGAATTTTTCCGACGAACTCGTTGAAAATTAATCCGTCTTATAAATTCCTATATATGTTTTACAATAATTTCTATAATCGATTTTACCTATCTCGTTCATTTGAAAAATTCTATCGTAAATATTATTAGAAATAATTTATTAGATATTTTTGTGACGATTTAATAAACAAAAAAAAAAAAAGAAAAAGAAAAAGAAAAAGAAAAGAAAAATAAACAAAACAAATAATAAAAAAGATCATTTCCAAAAATTCGTAAAAAAGTGAATTTCTCTGATAGTCTCGTCGCAATAAAAAAATCAATCGACTTATCGATTCGTAATATATTTTTCAAGAATTTCTTTAATTAATCCACTTCGTCAATTTGCAAAATTCTATCTATAAATTATTATTGTCGAAATTGTAAACGTCGAATTCCCAAATTTGTGCTCTCTCCTCTTATTCCTTTGGCCATGTATTAGCGGAATACCAAATTGACCCGATATTTGTTCTTCGCTCCGTCAAATCGTGTATGTATGCGTTTAACCGAAGGTAATCGATTCGATAAATATCAATGTTCGAGATAATGACGATGATAATAATAACGAATGAACTGGTTGGTTCAATGCTCGACCGTCTCTATGATCGATATATCCAATTCTTTAATAATTTCTACGTTTTTATTCGTCAAACACTATAAATTTTTACCTTCGAAAAATTACTTATCTACGTATTATTATTTCAACTATTAATCATTCGTCTAAATATTATATATCGACGTATTGACACAAAATGTATATATATATATATATATATATATATATATTTATATGTATATATATATATATAGTTTGAGATAGAATTTAATATAGAATACATGATTTTAATTTAAATTCATGTTCGTAAGGTATCTATATATTATTGTTTAGACTATAGCTCCTTTGTTTACAAGTTATATACATGCATTTACGTATGTATATTAATTGACGAAATGCTTATATATTCATTGACGAAAGATCAATACAGGATATGTTATTTTAATGTGTAAAGTTTGTTTAGTGAGAACGTGAAACTCAAAGTCATTGTTAGCAGTTAGTGATGTACATAATAAACACATGAAAAGTTAGAACGACATTGATGGTTTACAAAGTTAGTTTATCGTTATATTCCGAAAAGATAACCTCGTAGATCTTTCTATTGAAACATATATATTTAATTAATTAATTATTTCGATTATTTTTCCCTTATTTAAATAATATATAATCAAATATGTGTTACTGCATTACGATTTAATAGTTATTAGCATTTACGTAATCATAATTGTCGATAAATTATTATAATTTAATATCGTCGTAATTATTTAAACAGTACAATATCATCGTAATATATTCCTTGCTATTATTTTAATAAAAAGAGTGAGAGAGAGTGAGACAGAGAGAGAGCGAGAGAGAGCGAGAGAGAGAGAGAGAGATGTTACAAATCCACTGAAATAACGTGAGTATAGAATAAATTATTTTAATGTTAAATCTAGTTTAGTTAGAACGTAATAAACAATGTTGTTAGTTAGCAATGTCAATGATAAACAAGTGAAAATTTAGAATGATATTGATCGGTTATAAAGTCAGTTTATCGTCGTATTCCGAAGAGATAATATCGTAGATCTTTCCATTCGAACACATACATTTAATTAATTAATTATTTCGATTATTTTACATTTATTTAAACAATATATAAATCAAATATGTATTACTGCGTTACGATTTAAAAATTATTAGCATTTACGTAATCATAATTGTCGATAAATTATTATAATTTAGTATTGTTGTAATTATTTTCACAGCACTTCATTTTTTTAATCTGTATATATATATATATATCATGTAATTATTGATGAAATATAGGAGTATATAATTCTAATCAGATATTTTGATTAATAAGAATTTTAAAATAGTAATCGTTTTTAGCTAATTACGTAAAGGATAATAAGAATAAACGTCGAGAGTTCGAATAATTTTAAAAAGTGAAGAGTCAATAAGTCTTCTAGTATTTCGAAAAAGTTCACAATTTGAGTCAATTCATTTTTATTGATAAATATTAGTAATTCTTTCGTTATTTCGATTGTTTCACGATTCAAATAATAATCCCATTAAGTAAAGTATTATAATACCATCTCATGCGTTTATAATAAAGAAGAAAAATGTAGGGATAATAATAGGTAATGTAAAAAAACAAAAAAGAAAAAAAACAAAAAAAAGAAAAAGAAAAGAGAAGAAAAATAGAAAATATAAAAATTAAAGAGACGAAAAAAAAAAAAATGAAAAGGGACGAACAAGGACGTGGAATACCTAATTTCTTTTCTCACTGTATTAATTTCGTTGAGAAAGAATGACGAGAAAAGACCGTGTAAAAAGAGGATAAGAGATTTTTTATATAGGAAAAAAAAAAAAAAAAAAAAAAGAAAAAAAAGAAGAAGAAGAAGAAGTAAAATACGAGAGATAGAGAAATCAAAGAAAGGTAAATTGATGGAGAGTAGGATAAGGGGAAAAAAAAGAATAAAAAAAGAATAAAAAAAAAAAAAAAAAAAAAAAGAAGAAAAGAGAAAAATGAAAAAAGAAAAAAAAAAAAAAAGAAAAAACTCACCATACAATGGCATCCCTTAGAATGAAGAAAGATTTTTTAATGAGATTTTCGACGACGAATAAGGCGGTTGCGGTGCGTTTTCCGCGAAATGAGACTTACCAGAAGAAGGCATGCTCTCCAATATCATGCATGAGTTTTTTTACGAACTCAAGCTACGAGTTCGCGTGTTCCACTCTCTCTCTCTCTCTCTCTCTCTCTCTCTCTCTCTCTCTCTCTCTCTCTTTTACGTGGCAGCAGGTACTCGCCTTTGTATATTCAATTTGTCGTCATAACCAGAGCCACGGGCAATTTGCCGAGCATATACGTCGGCTTTGTGATATTGTGGCGACGCTGCTTGGCACAGAAAAATTTATTCCCTGGTTAATCTTCTTTCACAGACGAACAGACCGATGCTCGCTAACGTGCTTGCTTCGAACAGAAATCTGAATTATTATAGTCGAGTTCCTTTTTTTTTTCTTTCTATCTTTTTTATTATTTTTTTTTTTTTCCTTTTTTTTTATCTTTTTTTTTTTCAACTAGATCAATAGATCTCATCTCATTTTGTCATTATTGTAGACATATTGTAGAAATAATTATGAAAATATATATATATATATATATATATATATATACATACATATATGTATGTATGTATGTATGTATACATTTTGTCTTTGGAGATTTACGAGATTCTTTTTTGTTGTTGTTGTTGTTTTGTTTTATTATTTATTTTTTTCCATACGCAGTAAATTATTCCAACGTCGGGTATGCTTATTTAGTTTAACACGCGAGCCCTTTTCATGGGATATAATTCTAACAGGATCAAAAAATATATTCCTCTTCTATAAACTTTATCGAGTTTGTACCGTGTGTTGTCAACAATGTCTAAAGAGATTTAGTCAGTGGGTTGCTTTGTCTTTGAGAGCCAATTAAAATGACAAATTTCATTGCTTTGTTAGTACGATGTCACAAGAACGGATGACTATGAAAAAGATAAAATTTATCTTGGTTTTTTCTTTTTTTTTTCTTTTCTTTTTTTTTTTGTCTATAGGAGTTTTATAACTTTTTTCTCTTTCCTTTTATTACTTCTATTTTCTTTTTTTTTTTTTTTTTATTTTATCTTACTTATTTATTTATTTTCTTTTTTTTTTTTCTTTGGTGAACCTATGTTGCAGAATAAATATTTTTTATTACTTTTCTCCGTGGTATTTTTCTTTCCTCTTATATATCTATACTGAGTAGACTTCATTTATTTTATCCTTGTAAAAAGAAAAAAAGAAAACAAAAGAGGAAAAAAAGAAAAAGAAAAAGAAAAAGAGAAAAACTGCATGATGTTAATCGAGCGACAATATTATAAGATTTATTATATGATAAAATTAAAAGGGATAAGAGAGAGAGGTAGAGAGAGATATATATATATATATATATATAGATATAGAGATATATAGAGAATGAGAAACAAACTCGAAGTACTCAAGTAAAATAACAATAATTAAGTAATTAACAACGTTATAGCTTATCACCAGACATCTAACTCAAGCTGGCCATTCATGATGAGCTAGTAGTTTTACGCCTAGCTAGGGGCAATTCGAAATGTAAACGGAAGCAACGTTAATTGGAGGCTTTCTAACGCATGCCAAGATATTTCCGAGTATCATTACGAAATTGCTGAAGTCACTCTGTAGTTCCTCTACCTAAACTTACCGAGTGAGTCTACCTTCCTAGGATTTCCACAGTCTCCATTAGTAGTATTTGCCCTGGTAAAATTGTTGAAACTTTCCCAAGGATTTGGATTTATCCCATTTTTCTAATTATTTTTTTCCTTTTTTCTTATTCTTTTGTTTTTTCTTTTTTTTTTTTCTCTCTTTTTTTTTTTTTTTTTTTTTTTTTAATATTTCTCCTTTCTTATCTATGCTTTCTTTCATCGTGTTTCACGTTTGCGTTTAACAAAAAGAAAAAGATGATTTTTTTTTTTTGCACATCCATTAATCAATTCATTAATAAATAATATTAGCTTTTCATCGTTTTTGAACTTTTCTACTTTTTTTTCTTTTCTTTTGCTTTTTTTTCCTTCCTTTACGCACGAATTTCATGTTTTTATTCGAGCGAAAAAGAAAAAAAAAAAAAAGAAAAAACAGAACAGAACAGATATTTATTTTTCAAAAATCTACTAATCAATTTATCCAATTAATTTCATCGTGAATTTTTCTTTTTTTTTTTTTTTTTTTTCTTTTTTCTTTTTTCTTTTCACACGAATTTATATACATATACACATACATATTTATACACACATACACACACACACACACATATATATATATATATATATAAAAGAAAAGAAAAATTAAATGAATGTTAAGATTAAATGAATCAATTGAAGAACAAGAACAATTGCGAAAACAATCTTTATAGGATAGTTTTAATAAAGTACGATTCAAGAGTCTCTCCATTGAAAATAACAAGTGGAAAGGGAAATCGATGTAAGTAGATGATAACGACACGCTTGTTAAAACTCAACCGAGGATCCTCTCAATATTCATTATGACGTATTTGTTCAACGATACGCCAACGTGCATCGGCTGCTTACGCGAGCTTTAAGTGCCAATTCGTGACTCGTATTAGAAATCTCGGAAGAGAGATAGAATGAAAGAAAAAAAGAAAAATAGAGAGAGCGAGAGAGAGAGAGAGAGAGAGAGAGAGAGTCGTTCGAAACTTTCAACCTAATAACGACGTCAATCAATCGTTCGAACTTTTAATTGAATTAAAACTTTTCGATCGATTCTCATTCCGTCTCTTAAATCTTCTCTTTAAATAAGTAAATGTGTCATATTTTCTTTTTCCTCTTTTCTTTTTTCCATCCTATTGTTTCTTTTCTCTTTCTTTATTTTTTAAATCTTTCATAAGAATGTTCATTTTTTTTTTTTTAATTCGTAAAAAGTGAAAAAAAAAAAAATAGAATAAAGTAAAATAAAAAAGAAAAAGAAAGAAAGAAAGAAAGAAAGAATGAAAAGAAAAGGAAAGAAACGATAAGATACTCGACATAATTTTTTCTTAGGCATAAATTATTATTTACAGAACGAAATTGATGATGATAATAATAATAACAATAATAACAATAACAGTAATAATAATAATAATAATAGTAATAATAATATAAGAATAATAATGATAATGATGGTAATGAAATAGCATATATGTATTATGTTAAACAAACATGAGTGACTTTAATCGAGTCCATTAATAGTCACGAGTACTCGATGTAATATATTCAAAGAACCGAGAACTATAATTCGATTAGATAAGCGTATTATTTTGATCGTTAGCTTGCTCGGATCGAATTGAATTACGTTTGATTATGCGAATCGTAATACAATATCTTTATCCACTTTCCTTTTTTTCCCAAATTATACCGAACGTATTTATTTACTTCTTTTTTCACTTTATTCCTCTTTTTTATTCTTCTTCTTTTTCTCTTTCCTTAATTTTTTCTCCACCCTTTTTTTTCTTCGTCTTTTTTTTTTTTTTTTTTTTTTTTAACAAATACATTTTACACATTCACGATTTATGATTAATTTCAAACGAATTATCAAATCGAATTGTCAATTGTTACTTTTATTACGATTATATCTTAAATCTTATGCAACATATTTTTTATTCATGTATTTATATACATACATATATTTTTTTTTATACGCAGATATATATATATATAAATTTTTTTTTTATATTAGAAATTTATATATTCATGTTCATTTGACTGTTTAAAACAAAATATTATATATTTGCATTAATATTCGTTCTATATTTGTTTGTTTTAATATTTGATTAAATTAATATCGAATCATTATTTTCCAATAATCGTGTTAGAATTTATGATTGAATTTCGTTAACTATAAGTTTATTAATTTCTATACTTAAAGGTTCTTAGGAAGTTATCCTTTGTAGAGAGATTGGAATGTTTGGCAGTTCGGTTCGTAGCCCTTCTCTTATCCACGCTTCGATGATCCGTTCCTCCTGACCGAATATCGTATGGCGAACGAAGCATTCGATCGATTTCATCGTTCTCCTTCCATCAGCCAAAATTGTTATATAGCTATGGAACTCGTCAAACATACCGCGAAGTCATTACATTAAAAGGAATTTTATGTATTCTCTCTTAGTACCATCATTTGCATTTATCACATTTTATATTTAAAAATTATTAGATATTATTGTTATTGTTTTGTTTATTGTTTATTATTTATTGATCGTATTTTAATCAAATGTGTTTAGTTTAGTTCTAACGAAAGAAGAAATTAATTTTATAAAATTTTCAATCGAGACATAACGAGAGATGATACACATTTCACTTTATAGTTCAAAAAGTTTTTTTCTTATAATTTATAACTTTTTATGTATAAATCATTGCAAAATTGATTATATTTATGATTAATGAGAAATAAGAGACGAATGTGTGTGTGTGTGTGTGTGTGTGTTAAAAAAAGTGTTAATGTCGAGAAAGAAGAAGAAAAAAACCAGAAAGAAAGAAAGAAAGAAAAAAAGAAAAAACAAGAAAAACTGAAAAACATTTAAAAAATCAATCTCCTATGTAAATTTCTAATGATATTTATAATTACTGCAAAGAAACGTAGAACCGAAATAAAAAAAAGAAAAAAAAACAAAAAAAAAAAAAGAAAAAAAAATTCATAAACAGAAAAAATAAATAGATAAACGGAAAAATATGTAGATAGAAAAGTGTTTAAACTTGAAATACGAATAATCGAGTGGAATAAAGAAAAAAAAAAAAAAAGAAAAGAAAAGGATAAAAAGAAGATAAGGAATAAGTGTGCGATCGTACAAATTGAGATATGTACTCTAAGGTTGTAACAAGGTCAATCTTGTACAAGGTTTTGCGATGGATTTTCACTTCCGGTGTGTATGGCAAGGTTGGTTCAAAGGTCCCGCATCTGCTCACCCCTTATTCTACCTAGTCTGTTTTCCGTCGTGGGGGAGTGAACTTCGGGCGACCACTTGTTGCTGTCCTTCGATCCAACCCTTTCTCTCTCTCTCTCTCTTTCTCTCTTTCTCTCTCATACATACACACACACATACACACACACACACACACACACACACACACACACACACATACTCATACTCTCTCTATTTATCTCTCTTTCTATCTCTCTCATTGTAACTTTCTTTGACGTCTTCTCACTCTCTCTCTTTCTCTGTCTCTCTCTCTCTCTCTCTCTCTCTCTCTCTCTCTCTCTCTCTCTCTCTCTCTCTCTCTCTCATTCTTTATCTCTACTTCTTCAATTTTCTAAATATTTTGAATTAACATAATTAACAAAAAAGAAAATATCTAGATGAAAATATTATAAACAAAAAATTAATTGAAATTCCTTTACAATGGCATGTAACAATTCGTAAAAATTTCTCGTTTTTCTATGTGAAAAAAAATTTTTACTAAATACGTGTACTCGTCTTTACTTTTTTCTTTTCTTTTTTTCTTTTTTTTTTTTTTTTATCTTCTTCAATGTTCTGATTAAAACGAATATAAGAAGAAAGACAAAAGAAAAAAAAAAGCGGAGAGCAAAAATTCTAGATAAAAATAGTATACAAAAAATTAATCGACAAATGTAACTCTTTTACAATGACATATAACTTTGAAGTGACTTAAGTTTCATCTCATTTTTTTTCGTCAGAAAAAATTAATCGTTTGTTTATACCCGTAAATTAATTTTTATTAAATATATATATATATATATATATATATATATATATATATATATATATATATGTATGAATGTATGTATGTATGTATACAAGTTTTGAATTATATAATCTCTTTTGTTTGAATAAAAATTTAGATTTGAAAGGTTTAAGTATTATGAGTTAAATCGATGAGAATGGGTCATTAAAAAAATTCAAGTAAAAAAGTTAACGCAGTATACATACATATATATATATATATATATATATATATATATATATATATGCATATTCACTATGGAGAATCTCATGTTACCTATTGAATGCACTGAGTTCGCGAACTCAGCCGTTAAGTAGATCTTTTTAGTGCAGATAAATCGTGTCTCGCGGTAGGGAAACCATCCGGAAAGTTTCTTTGGCAGATATTAGCGAGAGCGTGGAGCTACAAGCGGCTCTTTGTCGCCGTGATTTTTCTTCTTATTCTTCTTTGGGACTGTACGAGCGTAAGAGTATCCGGTTTTCAAGCGAGTCTTCGCCGGCGGTCACGATCACCGATCTCGATGTTTCTTTTAGACTCCTTGTAACCATCTAAAAAGCCTAAAGTGGTTATAGGAGATATAATTTTCGGATTAATATCAAAACTTGTTCGTATTATGGCATTTCATTTGGAATCATTCAAGAAATATATATATATATATATATATATATATATATATATATATATATATACATATAATATAAATAGACGTATGTCGTATCGCGTGTTTTAAGTTTAAAGAATAAGGAAATATATATGTTTGATATAATTTTTAGAAACATCCTTGCATTATTTTCTCGTATAAATTAAAGGTTGAAGTAATTTTAACGAGGAGGAAAAAAAAAAGTTATATAAAAATTATGAGATATATATTATAAACGGGGGAAATAAAACAATTAGAAAGAAAAGAATTTTGAAAAGAAAATAATTTGAATACGATCCATATAAATGTAAATACTTTTAGATAATATTTTTATTAACTTTTGTACGAAGATAATAATTATTTTAATACAACAATATATATATATATATAAAAACATGAATGCATTGTAGAGCTAAAGAAAAAGTCTGGAGTAATTTAAATATGACGAATGACACACGTTGATATATTAAATGACGTAATATTACGTAGGAAATATTTCATTTTTGTTTTTTATTATTTCCTTTATAAAAATACGTAAAATTATTTAAATAAGAGAAAATGATAAGAAATTTAGAACGTAACTTTCAATTCGCAAATATGAACTATAAACGTGTGACGTTTATAACGCACAGATTATACGTGTGCAAATATTTGTTTCAATATTTTTTCTCTCCCATTTAACTTCGTATTACATTTTTTCTATTATATGGAAAAACAAAAGCGAACAAATGAAAGATATAAAGAAAACAAAAGGAAAGAAAGGAAAAGAGACAAAAAAAGAAAAAGAAAAAAAAAAAAAGAAAAAATAAAAAAAAATTCCAGATCATAGAAAACTATCTCGGTCACTTTTATCGCAGGGGAACCGTCGCGATTATTTCGAGCGTTGCTTTGGCGTGTTGTCGCTAGAATTAATTGCTCGTAAAATGGGACGGCCATTTTTATGGTCCATCGGATGTCCAATTACGGAAAGATAGGGAGACGAAGGGCAGGAGGAAAAGGGAGGGAGGAACGGTGTAGAAGGACGAACGGCTGTCGTTACGATTCTCGCAATTTTCTCGCATCGTTCGACGATCGATGGCTCGTTCAGCTAGCGATAATGAAACTCGTGCGAAAAATTGTCAACCGCAAAGTGTGACATCGGTAATTGGATAAAAAGATCTTTTCCCTGTATATTTCTTTTCTCTCTCTCTTTCTTCCTCTCTCTTTCTCTCTCTCTCTCTCTCTCTCTCTCTCTCTCTCTCTCTCTCTCTCTCTCTCTGGTTAATAAAATGAATGGATTTCAGAATATAAAAGATTTACGTGTAATATTTCTTTTTATTTTTTTAATTTTTTTTACACTAGTTTTAACTTTGCCCTTTTATATTTTTTTAAGAATGAACCTATCTTTATAATATTGATAATAATAAAAACTATATATTTGTTTTAACTATTAATATAATAATTTAATAATAATTTAACTATTAATTTATCGATCGATCAATGAATCATTTTTATGCAGAACATACAGATAGAGATAGAGATAGAGAGAGAGAGAGAGAGAGAGAGAGAGAAAATTATAAAATGAAAATAGATTGAATCTCATCGAACTCACCGAATAAATACGAAAATACTGTATTTTAATAATAATTAAATTATGGAATCTGCTTTTAACCGTATTATGCCAAGAAAGAATAATGGATTTCGTTGCGGTTCATAACCAAGAGCGGTGCAGCCAACCTTCTTTGAAAATAACTTTCGTCTCGGTTAGTCCGTAAAATACAGAAAGAAAACTTTGCGATTACTTCCGCTAAATAGGGCGAGTTAAAAAAGGTGGACGTGGATTTAAGTAAAATTCCATGGTAATTTTTTTCTTACTCTCGCCACGCTCCCACCGTCCCTCCTCCCTCCCATTCCTCCTCGCCATCGCCGCTCCTCTTTTCTTCTTCCTTTCTCTATCTTTTCTTCTTTCTTTCTTTTTTTTTTTTTTTATTTTTCTTTTTTTTTTTTTTTTTTTTTTTTTTGAGGAAGTACGGAGGAGCAAAGGGTGAAGGAGGCAAGGGGCAAGAGGGAAGGGGGAAAGGGGAAAAGGAGAAAAAACTATGATCAAAGTTTCGAAGCACCGCTGAGGAGCCATAAATCCATAGTAGAGTTAATACAGAACGCGTTTCTCATCTCCTTTAAACTCGCAAACTGCACTTTCATCTCTCTATCTCTCTCTCTCTCTCTCTCTCTCTCTTTTCCTCTATCTATCCCTCCATCTCTCTTGCTCTATTATATCGTGTTCTTTTCTTTTATTTTTCTTTTTTCCTTTTTTTTTGTTTTGCGTGGATAAAATAAAAAAAAAAAAAATAAAGAAGAAGAAAGAAAAAAGAAAATTGGAAACGTAATTCGTTGACTAAATAAACAAAAACGTAATCTTACAAAAAATCTATACTTATATATGTAATACATACGAATAGATATATGAAATATATAATAAGGATTTAAATCATTGAATACGAATGATCCGATCCAATGATCGAGAGGATTAACTTCAATATCCTTTGATAGATCTTTCAATTTATACGTATAATAAGTTGTCACAATTTATAACTAACATTGAACAATTATATACATGCATGAATACTCATACATACATTCGCAAATACTCTTTCTCTATCTCTCTTTTTTTTTTTCTCTCTCTCTCTCTCTCTCTCTCCTCATCTACAATTGCAATAGTATTATTTTCAAGGATTTCTCTTTTACGTTAAGCAAATTTTTTCTTTCTTTTCCCCTTTTCGTCGAACGAGTCGGATAAGAAGGATTAAAAATAGCAAACAAAGAAAAAGAAGGAAGGAAAGAAAGAAGAAAGGAAACAGAAAAAAAGGAAAGGAAAGGGGGGGGGGGAAAGAAATATTAAGAACAAGCATGTTGTTGACGTGTTCTTAAGTATGATCATTTGTTAAAAACTTTTATCAAACATTATCCTCTAGGGTTTAGAACGTTTAAAATAAGCATGCGTGCATACGTGCATGCGTGCATGCGTAATATCGTTCGTTCGACTCTATTCGCCATCTCAGTTTCTCTCATAACTTTTAGATATATGCATTCCTTTTTTACTCTTGTGGCGCCGACGATAAAAATATAATTAGGTACTTTAGGCTAACACTTGGACGGTGATCGTGCACATAAATACTACGAGAATTAAGACGATCCCGAAGGCCCTTGCCGAGCTTTATTCGCGATTCTTGGCGCGTAACTCGCTAAATAGTCGCCTTGAAGAATTTCACTGCGTGCACGTGTGTACGATAAAGAGAAAGAGAGAGAGAGATAGAGAGGAGTAGAAAGGAAGATAAATATCGTGAAACGTGAGTACCTCTAAAATCTCCGAGAGTGAAAAACAACGTTCGTTGCTTTAACTTTCTTTCTTAATTTTTTTTTTTTTTCTTTCTTTTCCTTATATATATATATATATATATTTTTTTTCTCCTTTATTCTTCATTTTTTTATTTTCCTTTTTTTAATTTCTTCTTTATATCAAAAAGCAAAAAAATGTTTACTTAGATACGACATTTGAGAAAACAACAAGGATTTGTTATTGAAATCAATTCAAGAAGCAGAATAGTTCTTTGTAGATAATAATTATTTTCTTATGTATCTTATACATATACATATACACAAACATATACAATGTATATATATATATATATATATATATATCGTTTGTAATAAGTATCTTTTGAGAAGAGCTCCTGCTCGAATACATTCCTCTTTGCGTACCATGCAATAATATCGATAGAAAATAATTGAAGGGAAATAGTGAAGAAAGAATATAAAAGGAAAAAGAAAGAGATAGATAGATAGATAGATATATATATATATAGAGATAGATAGATAAAAAGAGACAGATATAAAGAAAGATCCAAGGGTCATCTAAGGAGAAAGATAAAGAAGAAGGAATCATTCGAGTTGAAATAAAAGAGAAACAATATGTTGGTTCACGAGATATGGTGGAAAAGTAAAGGAAGAGTAGAAAAAGAAAGAGAGACAGAGACAGACAGACAGAGAGAGAGAGAGAGAGAGAGAGAGAGAGAGAGAGAGAGAAAGAAGACGTCGATATCAGAGAGAGTTAAAGAGATAGGGAGGAGGCTGGGGTTGGTAGAAGGTGGGAGTAGAAGTGCCCTAAGGGCACTAGTGAACGCGTGTGTTGGATGATTAATCACCACGAGAGCAAAGTGAGTGAGAGAGAGGGAGAGAGGGAGAGAAAGAGGGGGAGAAGGTGGGTAGATACCACTACAAAAATATAATTCAGCTTGTAGGAATCTTGTTAAATCCGATGGAATTATGACCCCTCACCTCATTCGGTATTCGTTTCTCTTGACTGCTGCAAATGTCATATTTCGAGTTAATTTGTTTGCTCTTGTCGATATTTCTATAATTGTAAAGCTTGATCTCATCGAAGAGGAAAAAAAGAAAAGAAAAAAAGACAAAAAAATGAAATCTCTCTTGGGTAAAAGATAAAAGAATTATTTATTGTTTAATTTGATATAAGAGAAATAAGATAGTTATTTTCTAGGGACGTACAAGTTCCTATGAAGTGAATCAATTGTTCGTATAAATTTTAACGAAGAATATATTCGTAGTAATTCTTCATTAAAAATAATTCGTCATTAAAATTAATTCCGACGTAACTGATGTAAATAAATTCATAAAAATGTGTGATAATGTCCTTTTTTTTTTTTTTTTTTTTTTTTTTTTTTATAGAAATTCGGGGAAGGGAAAACACAAGTAGTTGAATTTTGTCGATATAAAATTAAATCAAATGATTCGATCAAATTTGATTTATAACGATTACCGCGTATTAACTGATAATTATTAACTTATAATAAAATTTCTAATATCACAATTATAAATAATAGAATTATTTAATTGAAATCGACGATTGTAATATCAGAAAGTATTTATTTATATTTTCTATGAAAAAAAAAAAAGAAAAAAAAGAAAGAAACAAAACAAATCAAGAGGGAAAAAAAAAAGAGAAAATTCATAATTAAAAATAATTGAATCATTCGCATAAAAATAATCGAAA
>NC_062191.1:5638189-5645689 GCF_912470025.1 Vespa velutina
TTATGATCGAGACGTGGCTTTGAGATCGATCGTAATAATTAAATTGAAAAACGTTTTATCGAATGACATGACAGACAGAATTTTTCTTCTTATTATTTGATTTATATTATATTTCATATAAATAAAATAATAAGCATATTAAATATAAATATAAATATAAATATAAATATAAATATATTAAATATAAATTATAGCATTTATTCATTTAATTATTTAATTATATTAAATATAAATCAAATAATAAATGATAAATAATTTTGTTATATGTTGTTTAATAATAATAATTGTGGTAAGAGAAGAAAATTTGTTTATTAACGACAAATGACTTTGAGATCGATTTGATGGTTGGATCGATCGATCGATCGATCGCTTAAGTTTACGAATATAAGATTGATCATTACAATTTATTACTTTCTTTTTCTTTTTTTCTTTATTTTATTTATATTTTATAATATATAATCTCTTATTTCTTTAACTAAACACTTCGCCATTTCTTTCAATTTCAATCGAAATGAAATAATCGAAAGATTTTTCTATTCATTTTTATTTCTTATCCAATGAGATAAACAGATAGATAGATTAAATAGACAGATAAACAGACAGATAGTTGGATAGATGGGGAAGTAAAAAAAGAGAGAGAGAGAGAGAGGGAGAGAGAGAGAGAGAGAGGGTGAATAGGTTCGTGATGATTAAAAAGAGTAAGAGAAAAGAGCTATAAAAGAGGGCAGCAAGGGTCGATTAATTTGTGCTTTAATTCAATCAAGGCGACAACCGTCTGGGACATCTACGAGGTTCACCATTATTAATTACTAATTGGCCTTAGAGTAGTATGCGCCGTTTTGTAAGATAGAAGCAGTGTACCATCGGTTCGTATAATTAGCTGGATGGCGAGGGTATTCAGCCGAGGAGGATCATTAAGGATATATTTACAGCTCTTACGGTGGTGCCTCACCGATCTGCTTCGCGATATCGAAAGACCTTCTCAGCCATTTCATTCTCCAATCCCCACCGCCAATGCCACCACCAATACCACCATCACCATCATCAATACCATCACCAATACCACCTTTACCATTACTGTGATTTCTTTCTTTCTCTCTCTCTCTCTCTCTCTCTCTATCTATCTCTCTCTATTTCTCTCTCTTTCTCTCTTTCTTTTATTAGCAGCAAGCCTTCGTTAAATCGAAGTCAATGCATTTCGTTCGATCGGTAAGAAATATTTTTTACTCTTTAATTAAGCTTCCAAGAAGCAATGACAATTCTTGCAAAATATATTTCTTCTTACTTTATTTTTATGTTTGTATATGCATTGAATATTCTTTTATTCTTTTTTCTTTTTTTTTTTTTTTTTTTTTTTTTTTTTTTTCAAACCACGATTTTATTATTAACGCGTCCTCGTAAATCCTCAAATCGGTATTATTATGAGAAATGTACGGAACATTGTTATCGTTCTGACGAAGGATAAGAGTACTGATCAAGGAAAATGAAAGCATGCACGAACGTATTATATTCTCATGGATGATGTATCGAAAATATTCAAAGAGTAATTTAATCGGGCGAGAATAATGAATATATATTAAGTAGATAATCATAATAATATTCTGTATGTCAGAGTTAATTATTGTATGTATACAGTATAAAGAATGAACAATAAACATTTAAAAGAGATTGAAAACGCTGAGAATTGATTTTCTTTATAATTTCGTAATTGAAGATGAATGGAATTAATTTATTGGGATCGGCATTTAAACAATAATATTTAATAAACAAAATGATATTTATTTATAAATAACGATAAAGTATTAAGCACGTAATAAATATAATAGCATCGATGTTGTTGTATCGATTAATTTAAGAAGAAGAAGAAAAAAAAAAAAAAAAAAGAAAAAAGGAAGAAAGAAACGTCGGCATTTATAATAAATACAATAAATATATTTCCAATAATTAATTATATCAATCATTTTTATGCTACGTATTGATATTTTATTATAAATAACGATTAAGATATTTAGTATTTGATTTATATTTGTTTTACGAAGTACTTATCGTCAATTAATAAATGATAAAATAAATGGAAGTGTTGAAAATAGATGGACGATAATAATAGAAAAGAAGTATTCATTTCTTAAAATGATTTATAGATTTTATTCATTGGATAATAATAAAAGTTATTAGTTGACTGACAAGAGCTGATTGTGAGATCGTTAAGATTACCATATGATAAAGAAATAAAGAGAGAGAGAGAGAGAGAGAGAGAGACAGACAGAGAGAGAGAGAGAGAAAGAGGGAGGGAGAGAGAGAGAGAGAGAGAGAAAGTACGACTGTCGAGTTCTTCAGATTGAAGAACGTGACAGGTGCTTCCGAGTCTATTGCGTTTGTTCCAAGCCATGGTTATACTCGTTTGTTTATATGATCATTGAACCGAAGAGATAAAATCCAGGGTGTGATGATACTATGATAAAAGACAATTACGTACGCTCCAAATGAAATCTCTTCTGTCTGAGTATAAAAATAAAAAAAAAAGTAAATAAATAAATAAATAAATAAATAAATAAATAAGAAATACAAGGAATAAGAAAAGATAAAAAAAATGTCGTTCTAACAATTTTCATAATCTTCTTTTTTCGTAACTTTTCCTTTCGTAGATATAATTGGGGTAACTGGTACTAAATCAAATTTCACAGTATCGATGAGTTTAAAGTAAAGTAAAGTAAAGTAAAATAAAATAAAGTAAAGTAAAGTAAAATGCAGTGTAATTTTTTCTCTATTTTTATTTTATTTTTCTTTACCTTTTTTTTTTTTTTCTCGTCGAATAGCAATGAAGAGATTTCATGGTTGATCGAGAAACGAGCCGATGAAAGTGCGGAATGCCCAGGTTAAGTCGAAAAGGACTGTGCGCGCGCATCTGTGTGCTTTTGGGTTTCGAGCTTAAACTGTGAGGATTTACGTAATGTGCTATCCTTGTCCTTCCCAGTCCAAAATTCTCTAGAGGTAGGAGTTTCGGCCTAGTTTCTAGGTTGGCGAGGAAGCAAAGTAGGTTTATGGGAAATCGATTTGTTGAAGAGGATTATTACGGTCCGTGGAGAAGGTCGTAGGTACGCTTATATATATATATATATATATATATATATATATATCTTTCTCTCTCTTTTTCTCTAGGTCAACGGGAATGTTTATCTCAAAATAGGTAAAAATCTATTTTTTCTATTCAAATGTTATTATTTATAATTAACATAAAAAGGATTGAAATAATAAAACTCTATTATACGTTGCTAAACTTTGTTTAATAATTTTAATTGAAACGAAAAATGCATAAATATTTTTTCATTTCGACATTATTAGAATCGTTGATAAAACCGATAAGTAAATCAGTGCAAAAAGCATAACAATTATTGTTTACATTATTAGAGGATTCCTTTTATAGCTATTATCGTAACGCTATTGGAGCATTGTAACTATATTACTAATTCTGTACGATCAGTTAATAACGCTGATATTATAATGTCCTAATTTTCACGATTTTGTCCCGATAAAGTAATCTTCAATTAGCTTTGTCGATGCAGAAAGAAAGAAAGAAAAAAAAAAATGGATAAATAATTAATCAATTAAAATTAATCGTTCATCGTCGAGGAATTTAGACGACGATTTGTAATTGATAACGAAAAATCGTTTCCGTTCTTCTTTTTTCTTGGATTTTTCTTTTTTCTATCTTTATCTTTTCTTTTTCTTTCGTTTTATTTTTCTTATTCGCTCTTTTCCTTTCCTTTTTTTTTTTTTGTTTCTCTTTATCAGTACTATCAGAAGATATCTCACGCGAGCGGTCTACTCGAGAACGATCGGAGGATAAGAAATTCGTAAGAGGGTTTAGAGAAGATATTCGATCGGCGATAAATGCGAGAAGAGAGAAAGATAATAATAGGGTTGTAAGAGAAAGGGTAAGTTTCTCCCTTTTCTCGAGATAAAGCCATGCATGAAATTCTTGAGAAATCGGGATCTATGAAATCTTTTCTTTTAAGATATCCGTCAAATCAATTAAATTAAAGTAAATGTAGTACGTGTATTTTTGAGAAATCCAAATAATATATCTCATTGTTAATGAAAATAATAGAAGAAAAAGAAAGAGAGAAATAATGACGCGAAGAAGTGAGATTGTAAAGGGAGGAATAAGTTTCTACCTTTTTTGAGATAAATCATTGCACGAAATTCCTGAGAAATCAAGATCTATGAAATCCGTCAAACCAATTAAGTTAAGACGAATGTACATGTATTATTGTGAAATACAGTCTGGTATATATCTCATTGTTGCTGAATATAATATAGAATGATATAGAAAGAGAGAAAGGGATATATATATATATATATATATATATATTATATATATATAGGAGGTTGAATTGCAATGGATCGTCGAGAAAGTGGGCCAACAAATAAATTCTTCTCTGGCATATAAGCAATGCCATCTCGCAAATAGATCCCTGCTACGTACAGGTATCCTGGGAACACCAATGCTGCTCTTCTTTTTATTTTATCGATCCATGGAGTTTCTTCTGTAGATAGAAAGAAAGAAAAATCGATCGATGACACCACGAACTGTTATTTACTTTTATCCGATATCAACGTTGACATGATATGCACTTATATCTATACTTTTATTTTCAGCAGAGAGAGAGAGAGAGAGAGAGAGAGAGAGAGAGAGAGAGAGAGAGAGTGGTTGATATTTTCTTCTATTTATTTTTATTTTGATTTTGTTCATCCGATACGAAAAGAAAATTATCTGCGAATTGAAATAATAGAAGAAGTCATCGATCGATGAACAAAAAAAAGGAAAAAAAAAAGAAAAGAAAAAAAGATAATAAAAAAATATAGTGACATCGAAATCGATCTAACATCGATACACAAAAATATCGAAGGATTCGAAAGGAAGTTATAAGTCAAGTCCACGTTCCTGCAGAAAAGAGAGAGAGAGAGAGAGAGAGAGAGAGAGAGAGAGAGAGAGAGAGAAAGAGAGAAGGGAGGAGAGAGAGAGAGAGAGAGATAGAGAGAGAGACGAAAAATAGCTGACATATGGTGGACGGATGTCGTGATAAACAAAAACTTAGCTCGTCACGTTACTCTTGCGCTACGCACTACGTGGCGTGCCAATCGCGAGTAGAAAAGGACGTTTACGTTTCTGCTCTCTCATGGACCATATCTCGCGGGGGCAAGTTAAATCTAAATCGGCGATCTTGGTTCTTGTGAGTAGCGTGCGTAGGTACCCGAATGATGTCGATGGTCGATTAATCGACCGGGGTGGTCCGGTGAAAAACTTGCTGGATCAACTAAAAATGATTTATATATCCATGATCGATAGGATCGATAGATCACGATTATCAGGTTGGGGCAAAATTATCATTTTGCTATTTGTTTCTTTCTTTCTATTTCTATGAATAAAAGAAAAAAAAAAAAAAAAAAAAGAAACAAGAAAAAGGAAAAGACAAGAAAAAGAAAAAAAAAAAAAAGCAAATAAATACGATAACGAAATTAAACGTGTCGACGTTATATGTACATACATAATTATACTTGATATATATTATTATAGTGTTAATATATATGTATTTGAGTTTAAATTGTGATCTAACCGATACCTTTAAAGTTTCGATAATAACCTGTGAAAGCCACTAAGACAAGATAATTTCGTGCTCGTTTTGGATCGTCACGCGAACCAACCAACTTCTCCCCCCTTCTACCTTCTCCGCCCTTTTCTCGCTTACTTAGGATCCACAAACGACATTTGCATATCGTTTACCGATCGGCCACTCTAAACTAAGACGTCACACCCCATTCAAGGGGATCCTATAAAATTGTCCTCCTACCAACGGACATACCCTATCGATCACCAAGATTATCTTTAAGGAGTTTACTAAACGACATTTAGAAAATAGTCCTTTCGGTCGACGTTTCATATAAAAACTTTTATTCTAAATTGCTTTATTATGATATGAAAAAAAAAAAAATATAATAATATATATATATATATATATTTTGAAGTATATATATGGTACTTTTAAATAAGGTCACTTAAATATCACTTCGGCTTATTATTCGACAAAAATTAATTATCTTTTGCGTTATGTGAATACTGTTGAAGGACTAATATCTGGCAAGAATATTTTCTTCTAAAGTTCTTTTTTTTACTTATATTTTATAATACAAAAAAATGTGTATAATATATATATATGTATATATCCCTACAAATATGTAGATAATTGACTTGTTATAGATAAATGTGTATATATATATATATATATACATAGGAAACATTTTACAATGGAAGATCAAACTTCCGGCCTTTCTTTTCTCCTCCCATTTTACTTTCGGCACGAAAGCATCGAACTCGAGCGGCAAAAGTATTTCGCCCTCCGGGATCGATGATCGATCGCCGTGCAACAGCTGCGCGATCGATCGACGTCGGCTGGGCCATCGCGTGTCGGTGGAAAGCTCCGGAGGAGCCGGTCATTATCGTATCAATTTTTCATCGGCAATTCCTTCGAACCACACAAGCTCTCGATCTAAAAACGTGCCTCGGCTCTTATTCTTTCGGCTCTTTAAAGAAATTATTTCGTAGATCCCGTTCGAGAACATTTTTCGACGATCGTAACGATCTATACACATTAGCCATAATCACGCATTAGATGAGTTTTAAAAATTGTTAATTGTTATATAAAAAAAAAAAAAAAAAAAAAAAAAAAAAAAAAAAAAAAAAAAAAAAAAAAAACAAAAAAAAGAAATTAACGTTCACCGTTTGTAACTTTTATTTATTTTTAATTGTCTGTAATTCAACTTTTTTTCTCATGCCTAAAATAAAAATTATAAATATAATTATATTATATTAATATATACGATATAACTTATATATATATAACTTATATATATATATATACTGTAATAACTATAACTTATGTTGAAGTATAACATATGCTGATATTATTATATCCCGTCAAGTATAATTTATATTTAATTTATATTTAATAATAATAATTATAAGATATGAATAAACAATAAATTTTGTGGCCAAAAAAAAGAGAAAAATGAGATTTAAAAAATACACATATATATATACATATATTTATATACTACTCGTTATAAAAGGATTAATTATCTCGATTAGAATATAAATAATTCTAGAGCAATATACTTAAAGTTTTTATAATAGTTTTATAAATATCGTAAGAGATGGAGGAAAGTGGGATTAAAGTATAGTTCCCTCGTTTCAACACACATGTTACACTACTCCACCTTTTCTCATGTCTACCAATAGGGATATAAATTTTTAATAGCCATATTCTCGACCAACGAAACTTATATCGCTTAATGACGATCCTTCCTGCGACGGTTTCCAGTTTTAACGATCCTTTACGAGGTATCCTAACACCCCTCGAGCTACCAGTATTAGATACTGTAAATTTTCTTGCCTAATCCTTTGCTAAAAGATAAGAAAAGAAAAATTTATGTATATATATA
>NC_062191.1:5650689-5685689 GCF_912470025.1 Vespa velutina
CGTTCGAGTATTATAGAAGAGAATGTGAAAAAGGGGTGGGGGAGAAAGAGGGAGAGAGAGAAAGAGGAGGAAGGTAAAGGGGCTTGGCACAGGTTAGCAAACACACGACGCACCGACGTCATTATGTCATGCTGTGGAAAGGAGAATCCACGATCCCTTTGCAGTCCACACCCCCGGGACAAGTTTCGTTTACGTTGGCCCTTACGTTCGCTAATGAGGAAGCTATAATATTACGTGAGACGTAAGTAATGGACGTTCATGGTACCCCGTTACTATGAGGAGAACCTTAGCCTTTGGTACCTTGGATCTGACTCTATCCTTCTTTTCTTCTCTCTCTCTCTCTCTCTCTCTCTCTCTTTTCTCTCTTGTTCTTACCTTCTTAGGCTTATGGTATGCGAAGAATAGAGCCCCCGATCTACGACTACGATCCTTCGAGCTTATCAACAGCGATCTTCCGACGCTCCTATGTCTTCCTTTCTGTCTATCTCTTTGTCCCTCTCTCTCTCTCTCTCTCTTATTCTCTATGGCATCCTCATAGTTCTCATCCTTCTTCTCCTCTTTCTCCTTCTCCTTTTTCCCTCCTTCTTCTTCGTCTTCTTCCTCTTCTTCTTCTTCTTCTTCTTCTTCATCATCTTCTTGTCTCATACTTCGCATGCCGTACTGGCTCGTCGATGACCGGATTTATTAATAACGAGTCCCTTAAATTCCAAGAATGCTCATCTTCCTAGAGTTCCCACAATATTCCCAACTTGTTTCGAATTTATTATCAAATGTTCCTTTTTCTACGATTAACATAATCATAATCAACAAGTTCATTCGTTTCATTTATTAACGTCTCTATATTTAATACGACATCCATTGATTATATTCGATAAATAGAATTGTTTAATTAACTAATAGAAATTATTTTAATTGATCAATCGAAAAGATTACTTTATCGATAATCAGGTATATATATATATATATATATATATATATATATATATATATATATATGATGTGGTATATATTCTCTCATCTTTATCATAATACCATCTTCTAAGTGGAATACACGTACGTTGACGTGCCAACCTCTGAAAATTCCTAGATCCATAGGATTTGCTCGATAGGATCGTGAGAGGACGAGTAAACGACGATCGCATTGAAGCTCAAGATCACGCAGGATTTCAAGCGAAACGATCTACGACCATGGCCCCCATACTACCATATTCTCTCTCTCTCTCTCTCTCTATCTCTCTCTCTCTATCTATCTATCTATCTATGTATCTATCTCTCTCTTTCTCTCTTTCTATCTTTCTCTCTTTGTCCAAACTGGAAAACTTCAAATCCTGAGCTTTGCATTTCGTCAGTGATAGTATAATAATATTATCGATTCGATAATCGATTTAGATTTAATTTAGTTTACTATTAGTAAAAAAAGAATAAATAAAAATTTATTTCTCTGTCTCCTTCTCTCTCTCTCTCTCTCTCTCTCTCTCTCTCTCTCTCTCCTTCTTTCGATAATAAAATATTTCAAGTTCTGGACTTTTCATTTTTTTTTCTTTTTTAATAATAGCGTAATAATATTATCGATTGGATGATGTTCGATTTAGATTGAATTGGGTTTACTTTTATTTAGAATACTCGTAATAAAGTTAAAAATATATAAAAATTCATCTCCCTCTCCCTTTCTCTCTCTCTCTCTCTCTCTCTCTGTCTCTCTTCCTCATGTTGCTTCTTCTTCTTCTTCTTCTTTATCTTCTTCTTCTTCTTCATCTTCTTCTTCTTTGCCAGTAAAGGTAGTTCTTTAAAGTTTACGAGACGACATCGGTGTAAAGCTGTCGAGTTAGGTGCATATAGAAGTCGAAAGGTATCTGCTCTCGAGAGGAGTAATTAACGACGATTAGGTATAATGGCTGATGGTATCTTCGTCAGTAGAGAGAGAGAAAGAGAGAGAGAGAGAGAGAGAGAGAGAGAGACTCTTCTCTCGCAGAGAGAAGTTCGTGACGCTGCGCGCAACACGGTGGACAGTAGAAGGAAAGCGTAGGAGAAGAGATAGATAAGAGGTGTCTCACACAGTGTCTTTAACTTTTACCTGTGTCTTCTTGCTGAGGTAAATCTCACGTAATAGGAGACCCAAGTCCGTAGAAGTGGGTAATCAGAGAAGTACATGCATAGGTATTAAGTACAGTTAAAACCGTGGAAAAAAATTACCCATTTCGAACTATAGATATGTTTTCTAATAAAAAAAAAAAAAAAGAAACAAAAAAAAAAAGGAAAAAAAAAACAAAAACAAAAAAAAAAGACAAGAAAATATTGTAATTTTTTTTTTAATTCGAAACGAACTAATATTATTCGTCATCCTTTTGTTTCGTAATTTTTGTCGACATATTATGGATATTATTATTATTTTCTTTTCCTCGATCGTTGTCCTCAAACTTATCAGAGTTTTCCTTTTTTTTTTCTTTTTTTATTATTATTATTAATCAAATGAAATCTCGTTCCTTTTTAATCGAGAATAAATTCTTACGAAGATCATAATTTGTTTTCATATTTTTTTTTTTTTTTTTCGAAGAACAAACTATTTTTGCTTCGTCGATCGAATCGATCGACGAGAAATATCTTATTTTTATTCAAATAAATAAAATCGTCGTTCTTTAATCGGAACAAACAAGTATATATACTAAATCATCTTGTTATTTTTACTATTCGAGAGAAAAAAAAAAGAAAAGAAAAGAAAAGAAACAAAGAAATTTCTTCATTCAATGATCAAGTAATTCAATTTATTCAATAATTGAATCTTTTATTTTTAATGAAATAAACAAAATCATCATTCATCAATCAGAACAAACAAATATATATATATATATATATATATATATATATATATATATATATATTATTTTTATCTTGTTATTTCGACAATTCCAAAACAAAAAAAAAAGAAAGAAAAAAAGAAACATAAAAAAGAAAAAAAAAAAAAAAAGAAAAAGAAATTCCTTCATTCAATGATCAATAATTCAACCAATCAGATATTTGTTAGTTTTAGTGAAATATGCGATCAAAAGTACATTCTAGGATGAAAATTGTGAGTACGTGAAATGGATAAGACTTGTCCAGACGCGTTCCACCTACGTTTTAGTCGATTCAGGTCTCGACTACTAGGCAGTTCCCGCGATATATCGAACGATAATGCTTACAGCCTTGACTTTATCTCACCAGGAGACTGGAGTGGCTCGCAGTTTGCATATCTATGAGCGAACGGACAACCGACGAAGACTTGAGAATGGCTACCGTGTCTCGAGTACGATACTCGAGCATTCCGTACCACGTTCTTTCGTTCGTTCGTTCGTTCGTTCGTTCGTTCGTTCATTCGTTCGTTCGTTCGTTCGTTCGTTCGTTCGTTCGTTCGTTCCTATGTTCGCGTTACTCGAATCATTTGTTCTTGGCGGCATGATCAAAAGAAAGTTCAAAGTTCACTTGTATACGAGGAAAGTGCACTTTGAGATAGAACGGTAGCGCTCTCTTAAAATACTTCTTCATAAATTATGACACGCTTAACATTCACGTTCCTATAAGTTTTATTTATTTATTTAATTATCTTTGGTAATGTCGTTGTTATTGGAAGAATTGAATTTAAAAATTAACAATAAAAATTTTTTAATTAACTGTCGTTGATTGTTATAACAAAAAAAAAAAAAAAAAAAAAAAAAAAAAAAAAAAGAAAAAAAAAGAAAGAAAAAGAAAGAAAAAAAAAGAGAGAGAAAAAAGATCAAATAAAGAAAGAAGAAAAATAAAAAGAGAGATAAAGTAAGTTCGATGGAAAATTTCTTCAATAGCTAAAACAATTAACGTTCGAATTAACAATCGATTATCGTTAAATCGTTGCTATGGCAATAATGATCTTGGTCATAAAAAATTAACAATTTGCTTGCAATCTTTTACTTCTTTCAATTTTAAAATTCAATATTTAACGATCGTTAATGAAATACGAAACGATCGATTGTGTACGTGATTAAGCAATGAAAAAATACGAGAGATCTAACGATTTAAAATATTTAATTTTATGCTACTTGTATCTTAGTCACCGTTAAGATGTTACGTTACGGTAAAAGAGTTTTCCATAGATCTTAAGAGAAAGGTAAAACAAAAAAAACAAAAAAAAAAAAAAAACAAAAAAAAAAGAAAAAGAAACGAGAAAGAGAGAAATAGAGATAAAAGAAAAAGATAAAGAAAAGAAGAAAAATAAGAAAACGGAGAAGGAAGGAATGTAATTTCTTTTTCTTATTTTCCTTTTTTTCTCATTTTTCTTTTATCCAGATATTTCTAAAAGAGAAGATTACAACGAAGAAGACGTTGAAACACATAAGTCCGCATTTTCGAAACACATTTCTTTATCCAGGAAGAAAATGACGATAGAATAAAAGAAGTGAAAGGGGATGAGATGAGTTGTTTAGGGGATGAGGGGGGAGGGGTGCGGAGGGGGGTTTAGGTCGGTGGTTTGAAGGTGTATAGAATCGCTAATATCTTTTGGTTTGGGATGAGGTGGGGTGGCGATGGGTAGGTGAGGGATTGTACGCTCCAGGCGTTGTTTCCTCGCAGCTGATGTGATAACGTAAACAGCGAGTATAATTTACCGTACCGTTTCTGCAATGCGTTCGCTCGCTCGCTCGCTTTATGTGTAGATATACATGGATCCAACGTACATACGTGGGACGATTATCTGTGATCTACCGCGTGATACAAAGGATTTAGCCGTTGATGCCGGCAACGCGTAAGAGAAGCTTGAGAATCGCGTTAGTCTTCTACTACTATTACTACTTCTACTACTACTACTATTATTACTACTACTACTACTACTACTACTACTACTATTCTTTATTACTACTACAACTATTATTGCCATTACACGAAGCTTTCAAAAGTTCTTGTCCAAGGTTGCTAAGATCATCGAACGATAGAGACAGAGACAGAAACAGAGAGTGAGAGAGAGAGAGAGAGAGAGAGAGAGAGAGAGAGAATGAGAGAAAAAAGATCTAAAGCTAGGTAATTTACTTATGTACTTTAAAGTAAGATTCAAATAGCAGAGAAAGTAGTAGTAAAAGGAGATAGTCGGGGATTCTCTCTTAACAAAGGACAGTTAGATTCGAGACGATTTAATGATCAAACTTTTCGACGTTTATCTCAGGACAAGAACCGTACACGTCTCTGACTGTCTTTAATCAGAAACATTCTTGGAAAGTCGAGATCTTTTACCCTCACCTCGTACCACCATACTTTCTATTTCTTTTTCTCAGTTTTACAATCGCGCGAAGGAAAGTCTAAGGAAGAGGTTTATTTGGACCATGATACTCATTCCTCCTCCTCCTCCTCCTCCTCCTCCTCCTCCTTCTTCTTCTTCTTCTTCTTCTTCTTTTATTTCTATTTCTTCTTTGATTTTTCTGTTTTTTTTTTTTGATTTTATTGCAGACTTCAAAAAATCAAATATAATCGAAGATATTACGATTTCAGTTGCTGAACGTATAACGATCCGATTTAATATAATATTATTTAATCAACTAGATTGTAGAATTCTCTCCCTCCCTCTCTCTCTCTCTCTCTCTCTCTCTTCTTTCTCTTCCCTCTCTCTCTCTCCCTCTCTATGTTTTTGTATATCTAGGAGGATCTCGATACATTTTATCTTCGTTTCAGGTTAGATATATTTTCACCTCCAAGAGGCAATACATTATAACAACTACATAGTTATATACATATATAGTTAACTAGAACGACGTTATTAACTTCGTATACGCCGGCTCCGGAAATCCAATATCAAGCTTCGTGCCAGTCCAAATTACGATACATTATATATTCCACGCGTAAAATTTCAACGGTGATCATGACTTCGTTCCGACTTCCATGTAATTCCCTGTAGCAATGGAAGCGTGTAAGCGTGGAAACTATATAACCGTGGAAACACGATTTTATTAACGACTATCGTTCATATTAAAATGCATCATAGAAAAAGTTTTTCCTAATTTGATGATTTTTAAAAACTAATTATTTTCAATAATAATTTTATGTCATATTAATGAAATAGTTTCTTTCTTGGAGTGGAGATTTGTGTTTGACGTTAAGAGTAAAGAAAAAAGAAAAAAGAAAAAAGAAAAAAATAAGAACAGAAATCGACGATAAAAAAAAAAATAATATCCTATTGGTAGCGTGCAAAAGTTTGTATAAAAGAGTTTACTAAACTCAGAATTCATCATTGTAACTTTTATCATAGAATAAGTTAAATTATTTCTATGTGTGGGTGTGTATCTCTCTCTCTCTCGCTCTTTTTTTGTTTTTCTTTCTCTTTTCGATAGATACAAATTTCACTGTTTCATAAAGTCTCATTAGTAATTAATCGATAGTTTACGCTCTTAATTGGTTGCGAATGAAAGAGCGTTAACAATCGTCCAATCGTCCTTTCGTTGAAACTACGTTGAAATGTGAATAATAAAAGCGATATTATTAATTGATCGATCGTGATAAGTTATCTATTACATTTTCCAATATTGGCTTTCAAATCGTTCAATATTGTTCATTGATTTATAATAAGAAATGATAATTTCAGCAATATATTTGAGTTAAAAACAAAAAATAAAGAAAAAAATAGAATGAACGAGAGAAACAGAAAAAGAGAGAAAGAGAGAGAGAGAGAGAGAGAGAGAGAGAGAGAGTTTGTCAAAACGACCTGTCATTAGTCGGCTAAAAGGAACTTTTCACTCGAACCGTAAAATTTAAATGGAATTCGTATCTCGATATGGGTTCTCACATCGATGAGTTCCCTAATAAAATCCGTTCGGCCGTAAGATTCAATCGAACCAACCCCCATTATCAAAGGTAATTACGCCACAGAGCGAATCTTCAATGTGGATCGACTAATCTATCGACTCGAACGTCGTCGGTGGTCTTTCTATATGGATTAATTGGACTTCCTCGACATTCTCTTACCATAATCATTCGATACCTCATCGCATAATAAACCAAAGAAGTTATTGTGACAATCGTCTAATTTCAATAACATTTGTTATTAACTTCATCAAAATAATAATCATCAAATTGTTACGATTTAATGAGAACATAAGTGTTGAAAATCGAAAGAAAATTATATTGCTTGCAAATAGTAATGATAAGAAAGAGACATTAAAAAAAAAAAAAAAAAAAAAAAAACAAAAAAAAAGAAGAAATAAAGAAAGAAAAAAAAAATTTGAACTACGCACTTCGATAAACCACTTGAGTACTTTTTAAATATTTCATAAAAATAATCAGATTATTGCGATTCGAATTGTTACGAAAAAAAAAAAAAAAAAAAAAAAAAAATGTAAGCAAATAAATAAATAAATAAATAAATAAATAAATAAATGAAAAGAAAACCATAAACCGATCGAATATTTTCCAAGTACTTTATTAAAATAAATAAATAAATAAATAAATAATAATAATAGTAATAATAAAAAGAGAAGTAATAAAAAGAGAGAAAAAAAAAAAAATTGAATTTTTCATAAACCGATCGATTATCAATAAGCTGATTACCATCGAACCGCGTTATCGAATCTATATTACATGCTCTGGCAGCTTGGCAAAGTGGAAGTTTCTCGAAAGTTTAATTGAAATCCAACGGAGGCGCTCGCTCCAACTATTTTTCCGAATTGCAAAGTTCCTTCAAAGAATCACTATCCATCCATTCTCTATCAACCGACGCACCTTCATTTCTCTTCATTTCTCTTCATTTTGTTTCTTTTTCTATTCCCCCTCTCCTTCTCTTTTCTTTTAATCTTTTATTCTCTCTCTCTTTCTTTCTTCCTTTTTTTTCTCTCTCTCTCTCTTTTTTTTTTCTTCTTATTTTATACTTTTCCTTTCTTCTCTCTTTTTCCTTTTCTTATTCCCCTTTTCTCTTATCCCTTCTCCATCCTCTTTATTCCAACCAGTCGATAAACGCGATCCCTCGCTCATCGTTCATCTTTCCAAGGCCCTGAATACTGATTCCTTATCTTATATAATAATCCATGATTGAAAATTTTCATTCATTACATTCATCTCAAAGAATCTGAAGACCGACAGGAAAATGGAATAATAATAATAATAATAATAATAATAATAATAATAATAATAATAATAATAATAATAATATTTATTATTATTATTATTATTATTATTATTATTATTATATAATAATAATAATTATTATTATCATTATTATTATTGAACTTAAAATCCAATATAAATATCGTATAAAATTCAATATAATATATCTCTTCTATAATCCGATATTATTTTATATTTTCATATAAACGTTTTATAAGGAATATACGTGAAATATCATATAACTTAAACGTTATCCGTCCTAAACGTTAACGGAATAAGTCATTGCTAATTTTTCTAACGAACGACGTGTAACTCGATCTCGTCAGCACGTTACATGCATTTCCAGTTAAGAAGCTACGTTCCAGGACTAAGAGAGTTTCATGCATACAAAGATAAAGAGAGAGAGAGAGAGACAGCGAGAGAGAGGCAGCGAAACACCGAGAGAGAGAGAGAGAGAGAGGGAGAGAGAGAGAGAGAGAGACAGAGAGAAGGTAGATGACTCTGGGAGAAGGACAAGGACCGACAAAGCACGACGTCATCACGAAATTCACCAGCAGACGCGTCGAATTCTTGATCTCCCTAGTAGAGAGTGGCATAGAGGGAAGAGGGGTAGGTAAGAGTAAGTAGCAAGTAGCAAGTAGCAAGCAGCGGTAGCGGCAGCGGCAGCGGCAGCAGCAGCAGCAGCAGCAGCAGCAAGAGTAGAAACGAACTGTACGGTACTTAACTTAGCTAACTACTAGTGCTAACATCGTGCTTTAATGGTACGTCGGGAGTAGTAGACGTTGTCGTCGGTACTCCACGTAGTTCTGAGGTAGCTAGAGCTAGCTAGCTAGCTAGCTAGGTAGCTAGAAAGATAGGTAGATAGATAGATAGGTAGGTAGGTAGGTAGGTAGGTAGGTAGGTAGGTAGGTAGATAGGTTCGCGCGTTCAGGATCCTGTTTCCTCAAGGCGCCTGTTTCCTTCTCTTCGTTCTACGTTGTGGATCCATCAGCTTGTGAACAGTGTAACGGAAGAACCGTAGATGGCTGGCTGCCTGCCTGCCTGCTTGCTTGCTTGCTTGCTTGCTTGCTTGCTCTTTCGTTTGGTGGGAGTACGAAGAGTAAGAAGAGTAGGAAAAGAGTAAAAGGTAAGCGACAAAGAAAAAGAGAGAGAGAGAAAGAGAGAGAGAGAGAAAGAGAGAGAGAAAGAGTTTTGCGGTACATGCTAACAGTGAGGACTGAGTTCCTTAGAGAACATAGGACGAGAGACGTGGGAGTGCCCATCGGCACGAACTTACGACTCTCAGCTTGTCCATTTGTTATGTTTAGTTCACAACGTAGAAGATTTTCTCGACAGAGAGTCTCTTTTCAACAACTTTTTCATTTATTCGCCCGTGTCTTTCAGATTAGATCGATAGTTTCAAAAGAACAATAACACGATTGTTCGCGATCAAACGAGGCTGCTTAAGTAATCCGATAAACTCAAAGATCCAAGTTATATTAGTAACTTGGTCTCTCGTTACTAATGAAATATAAAGTACTCGTGACTATTTAGTTGAATTTTTCTTTTTCTTTTTTTCAAGTCTTTTTCTTTTCTTTTTTTTTTTTTTTTTATATTATAATTACTCGATCCCTTGATCTCGCTCAGATCGTGCTCCGTCATGAAGGACGGAAGATAAGTGAAAAAGAAAAAAAGGGAAAACGAAAAAAAAAAAAAAGAAAATGAAAAAAAGATATGAAAAAAATGAAGATAAAGAAATGGGAGCAAGTCCAAGTAGCAAAGTGGTTCACCTTCATTTTTTTCATGTCCCGTTCAGTAGGTACCGGACGTTACCCGAGATAAGTACTAATGTACCGCCTACGATCTTCTTGTTCTACGAGAAGGCTTGCTTCGTGGCAAACGATAAACTGGACTTTCGTGAGGGAGAGAAACGGCGAAGGAGCGGCTCTTTCGACGTGCGAAAACGAAGAGGACGCGCAAGTAGAGAAAGAAAGAGAGAGAGAGAGAAAGAGAGAGAGAGAGAGAGAGAGAGAGAGAGAGAAAGAGAGAGTAGCGTGGGTGATACTGAGATCGTTGAGCTTTGTCTCCTTGCTACCAGACGAATATCTCCTATCGTTTCTTTTCATTTCATTTATTTTTTCGTTTTCTTCTTCTTCTTCTTCTACTTCTTGTTCCTCTCGAAAGAGAAAGAGATAATAAATCGAAAGATCGTCTTTCTTCGTACATTTATTATCAATCGTGAAAAAAAAGGTATAAAGGAGGAGAAGAAGAAAAGGAAAAAAAGAAGAAAAAATTATTATCGATAAATATCGATAATTAATGTCTCTATTGCGATTGGATATTTGTTTTCGATCGAAGGAAAAAATTTGTTTTTCTTCGAAGAAAAAGAAAAAAAAAAAAAAAAAAAAAAATCCCAACTTAATTTCATCATAATAACATATTTTCTTATAAGATCATTTTATACTTTAATAATATATCTATTGATGTGTGGTTTATACATTCTTCTAGTTGACGGGTTTGAACTAGAAAGACTACACACAAGATCCTTAAACGTTTTCCACCCACTCGTTTCCTGTCGGCAATGTCGCACTTTTTGTCTGTTAATCCGCAAAGAAAATATACGTAATATATTCGAGAGTTCACCTACGCGTCCATTGGCCAATATAGGGTTATTAAAAGGAATATTTACATATATATATACATTATTTACATATATATATATATACATTAGAAAATACAAAGTATTAAACGAAAATGTTAGACGGACTTGTTAATCCGTTTTCATTGAATAAAAAGTAAATAATCATCGAAGTTTAAACAATTTCGAAGCATTGAAATTCTTTGAAAAGGATTTAGTAGAAGAGCAAGGAGTCAAAACATTTCGATAGTGAGTAAATTCATACGACGTGATGGTGCTTATCCATTCGATCGATCGATCGATCGATCGATCGATCGATCGATCCATTTGATTCCTCTCCTGTCTTCGTACGATCCGTCTGGCTCGTTTGAGATATGCTATCGACATCTCGGACACTGATCCTGAATATTTGATCGAATCGAATGGTACGAATAACAGAAGTTAAACCTTCTATAGTCATAAATCGGACAACATTTCTTTGCGGAATCGATATCAACGATCGAAAAATAAACTTACGTGAAAGATCACGTTTCATAAATAAGTTTAATCGACGAGAAGATACTATTAAATGTTTTAAGGCGTTTAAGAACGATTAGGAAGTAAAGATAATTGAATAATTTGAACATCTATTTGTGCCATTTGAAAACGTATCTTGAATTAAATGGTATTTGGGCTAGATTAAGACCGATCGTAAGCGACGATTGAAAGCCCTTAACGAACGAAAGAGGATAGTCTATGAGGATCGGGAGAGGACGGTAGGAGTCCCTCGATCGCCGCTACCACAGGATTACGTTCCTGGCATAATGCCGAGGAGCAAAGGCCACTGTCCTGAATGATCAAGCGTTCAACGTCGGCAGCCTCGCAACATTGGCCCGCAGCAAGGCTCTCAGGAATCAGAGCCGTCGTCCTAGGCTAGTACGCGTTTCAAGAGGACAACGGGTATATATAAATGAAGATATATATATATATATATATATATATATATATATATATATACAAATAGAAAGAGACAGAGAAAGAGAGAGAGAGAGAGAGAGAGAGAGAGAGAGAGAGAGAGAAAGAGGAGTATAGTGAGACGCCAGAAGGAATTCCTTTCGGTTCAATGTAGTTCCAGGAGAGATTAGCTTCATCGAGTAACAATACTGTATTGTGTCCTCTCCTCCCCTCTTCTGTCTATACTGCTTCGAGAGAAACCTAAGTTTTTCACCCGTTAAGATTCTCCTTATCTTTTCTTATCTTTCCTTTCCTTTCTTTCTTTTTTTTGTTTTGCTTTTTTCTTTTTTTTTGTTTCCTTTTGATTTTATTTCCTCGATTTTGTATTTCTCATATTCTACGATTTATGAAAATATTACGAGTACATATTTGATACGAGAGAATCGATTTAATAATTCTACGATAGTTTTTTCCATGGATAAGATCATCTTGTTGAAGGGATAATAATATACGTTCTATATCTCATGAAATTTTTATATCTTCAGATCTCACGCATATATCTAATATATAGGAGAAACACTCTTTCTCTCTCTCTCTCTCTCTCTCTCTCTCTCTCTCTCTCTTTTTATTTTTTTCCTCCGGACAAGCATTTTGCGAAAATCGAGGTGGTCTGAACTCGTCGTAGCCACTCCTGGAGTCTTCCATCATCTGCGTTAGCATCACCGGATGGCACTCGTACACGTACGTTCTTCAAATCCTTGTTAAAAAAGTTTGAGTGGATTCCAGGTTGGATTCATAAGTAGTAGGGTAATAGTAGTAGTAGTAGTAGTAGTAGTAGTAGTAGTAGTAGTAGTAGTAGTAGTAGTAGTAGTAGTAGTAGTAATAGTAGTAGTAGTAGTAGTAGTAGTGGTAGTAGTAGTAGTGCTTTCGCTACTACCCTAGACCACTCTCTTTCTCTATCTGCGCATATATATATACATACACACACACACACATATATATATATATATATATATATATATCAATCTATATATATATATATATATAGATTGATAGATAGATACATACATACGTACATAAGTACTTACATACGTTTTGGTTGAAACAGAAAGACCTTCTTCTACGTTTATCTTCGCGTACCGATACTCCATCAAGGAACATACTACTAGCTCGAGAAGTTATCCATGTACCTAGGTATGTATATACCATCAGTGGAAAATTCAAGTTCCTCGTCACGTAGTCTTTTGAACGGAGAGAGAGAGAGAGAGAGAGAGAGAGAGAGAGAGAGGATGTTGTTTACCTACGTGCATTCTGTTAACCTTGCCATTGCATCAATGAGATGACGACTATCCAAAGCTCTCTTGAATCTTTCTCTATCTCTGTTTCTTTCTATTTTATTGTCCCTTATTTTTGCTTTTTTTTTATTATTATTATTATTATTATTTCTTCTCCTGCTCCTCCTCCTCCTTATCCTCATTCTTTTCCTCGTCCTTTTTTTTTGGTCTTTTTTCTTCTTTTTCTTCTCCTTCTTCTTCTGGTCTACTCGACAACTCGAGAAAGTAGCATAGCTTTTCCTTCCAAGCCAGCAAAAAGGGTTCTCGTTGACCTGAATCTCGCTCGATGCTCATTACCTTCTATAGAATTAATGGTAATTTCTCGTTGGGACTCGTTGGAAGTTTCGAGTCGTTGTTGCAAGACCTCCTCACTGAACTTTTACACTCCACTTTGTGACCCTTTCGAGCTTTTCCAAACTTGTTTGCTCTCTTCCTCCTACCCTCGTTCACTCATTCTCTCACTCTTTCTTTCTCTCACTCTCTCTTTCTCTCTCTCTCTCTCTCTCTCTCACTCTTTTTCTTTTTCTCCCTCTTATACAATCTTTATTCGTACGATTTACGAAAAAAGCGAGTACTTAACAAACATTCGTAATTCTTCTCGTTTTAGTAAATCAGTAACTCACAGTCTCAACATTGAATATATCCTGAAGCATCGTATGTTTACTCGTTTTCTTTACACTACCAAACCCATGCCGTGTGTTATCTTCTTCTATAAATACTACCTTTTCAGAACGAGAGAGACAGAGATATAGAAGGACATAGAGAAAGACAGACAGAGAAATAGAGAGAGAGAGAGAGAGAGAGAGAGAGAGAGAGAGAGAGAGAGAGAGAGAAAGAGAGAGAAAATAGAGAAAGATAGATAAAGCAAATGTACTTGAAGGCTTCAGTCGTCTTTCGTTCATTCGCAAGGTGGCAAAAGGATGACGAAGGATTCATAATTTTATTTTTCCTGTGGCAGTCAACAAGGAGCAAGTGAATTGACGATTTTAGTTTACAAGCGAGGAAACGTTTAAATTTAGCAATTCCATTTTTCGTGTCTTCAACTTTCCTATCTTTTATTTTCTCTTTCTTGCTTCAATATTTTTGGTTTATTCTCCACGCTTCCTCGATTCTCTCGTAAACAAACTTTGCTTCGAATTTAGACGTCACGGAAGAGAGAGAGAGAGAGAGAGAGAGAGAGAGAGAGAGAAAGAGAGAAAGAGAGAGAGAGAGAAAGAGAGAGAAATTCTCTCACTCTTGGACTCCTCGTAATTCTACGTTCGTCTCATTTCTTGAAGTAGCTAATAGAGGACTGGCAAAGAGGATGAAAGGGTTACGAAGAAGATGATTATCCGTTGGTAGTGTACACGAAAGGCTCAACGTCATCATTCGTTCCGTTCGTTCTAAGTTCAAATATCCTCCTTGAACTCATCGGATCTTAAATATAAACGTTCTTGAACAAATACGTATAACATAGGTAATGTCTTAATATTGTCGATATTTCTAATAAAAAAAAAAAAAAAGAAATTAATTATAATCTTACATAAACATATTTATATGTTAATTTATTGATTGATTGATTGATTGATTGATTGATTGATTGATTTATTTATGTATTTATTTAAATATAACATATTTGGATATAACATGATAATTGAAATATATTTAATGTTAAATAAAGTTTTGTTTTTTTTTTTTTTTTTTTTTTTTTTTTTCGTAAAATGTTTCAAATAAATTTTACAAATAATTATTATTTAATTTGGAACGTCAAGAGAACATTAACTTAATCGTTATTATTAGGAATGAACGTTGATTAGACTAATACCCATTTATATCTCTACTTTCTACTTGGGATCGTAATTATTCCGATCCTTGAGAAGTCAGATGAGTTTAAGCGAATGAACGAGTTTTAGAACGAAAGTTTTAAACGATTTAAAGACGTATGTATGTACATCGTCGACGTTATTGAACTCGCGAACAGAGAACATAACGAATTAGCTATTTATATATCTGTAAATATCTCAAGTAGCTTTCAACGAAGCCACGAAAAGTTCAAGAAGATCCTTCGAAAGTTTATGCTCATCCTCGTTATATCTCTGTCTATTTCTACATTTATCTATTCATTTATCTATATTTATCTATCTTTCTCGAAGGCGTCATAGAAATTTATCATTGGAGAGAAATTGTGCTTAATGAAGAGATTAAATGATAAAACGAGGTAAACTGAATTAAACGTGTTAAAAGAAACTAAAAGGAACTTACTTTTTGACGGTCGAAAGAAAGAAAAAGAGGAAGAAAAGAAAAAAAAACAAGAAAAACGATTAATCAATGCGAGATCTATCGTAACGTTTGTATAATTAATTTTTTAATTGATTCATTTGTTATCTCGATGGAAGAAAAAAAGAAAACACAGAAAAAAGAGAAAAAAAAAAAAAAAAAAAAAAAAAAAAAAACGAAAACGGACGAACTCTCTGACATCGTTTATCATTTGATGAATCCGCATAACCGCGTTTTTATCTTAAATATTAAAATTATCTACGCTCGCATCTGTTTCAGTGAATTCTTGGAACAAGATGGAGTTTCTCAAAGGACGACGGAATTATGGTAGAAACGTAGAGAAAACGAAAATACTTCCCTCCCGGGGAAAACGAAAATCCTCAACCGACATACCGAAAATTCTCCAAAAGTGTCATCCAGACGCGAGAGAAGCAGTGCGAATCCAATTAAAACGCTACCGCTTGACGACTTGAAAAATTAGCATATACAAGTGGAGGGTGCTCGTAAAGTCCGCTTAATTACAGAGACACGACAGACTGGCGAAGAGATAACGCGCGAGCTTATACGTGACGGGTAAACGCGTATCTTTTCTCTATCAAGGGATGAGCTTTTTTTTCTTTTTCTTTTTTTTTCTTTTCTTCCTTTTTTTTCCTTTTTTTTTTTTTTTTTTTTTTCATTACGAAAATACGACGAGCTTCCTATCTTTTCTGTTTCTCTCTCTCTCTCTCTCTTTCTAGATTTCGAAAAGAGATGGATAGTATATATATATATATGTTGTTGTTGCCTTTTATAATTAACAACGAAACGAAATTACCAAAATTATTTTTTCTTTTTTTAATTTTGTAATTTTTCTTTTTATTTTTATTTCTCCCAACCCCCTCCCCACCCTCCCCTTGCCACTGTCTACCTCTCCCCACTTCTGGAGTGGTATATATAAGAATATACCGTTATGTTTCCTTAATTCTCAAGAAAAATACCGAAACGAATCGATATCATCACCGTGATACAGTTTTAATACGATAAACGGTTAACAACGTAAAGTTAGCTACCGCCCCTTTTCGAATCCTGCTGTGTTAGGATCAGTAATTAATTATTGCTCGAGTAACAACGATCCTCTCTCTCTCTCTCCCTATCTCTCTCTCTCTCTTCGTCATTGAGGAGGCACATAAGCGACGGTAGAACTTCAGTGTAAACCATCTTGCCACCCTTCACCTTAACCCTTCCACCTCTTCATCCTCATCCTCATCCACATTTACATCCTTATCCACGTTCACGTTAACGTTAACGTTCACGTTCACGTTCACGTTCACGTTCACGTTCACGTCCACATCAACATCCTCATCCTCATCCTCGGTCGTCGTTGCAAGTCATCAGGAGTGACTCGGTTCGTTCGTATTCTCTGTGTGGTCCCTCAGTGGCCAACGTTACAACGAGAAAACGAGATCCCACGGATTGCTTCGGCACACAACGTCGCATTATCGCCGTCTCGGTTCGTTGCTCCCCTTTCGTTCCTACCTCTTCGTTCATCGGCCGATGATCTCTTCGACCCATGCTGCGTGTCCTCGATCTTTTGAATATCGCCGATAACTTTTTAATGTCATCCACTTTTCGAATCAGTTTTTCTTTTTCCTTCTTTTCTTTTTTCTTCTTCTTCTTAATCTCTCTCTCTCTCTCTCTCTCTCTCTCTCTCTCTCTCTCTCTCTCTCACTCTTTGTCTCTGTCTCTGTCTGTCTCTCTCTTTCTTTTATCTCATTTAAGTATTCCTCTCTCTCTCTCTCTCTCTCTCTCTCTCTCTCTCTCTCTTTATCTTTCTTTCGTTTCCGTTTCTCTACTTTGTTAAAAAGTAATTAAGGAAAAAGAGAACGAAAGAGATAATGAAATCTTTTCTTCTTATCCGCGGAATCATTCAAAAATTTCCTCTTTCTCTTCGATCGTCGTTTCGTTTAAGTTGTTGCCCGTTGAGACGGTAAGAAATCGCTGACTGGAAACGCGTTTCTTGCTAATAAGTCTGGAAGTTAGTTGCATTGTCGTAAATTTTATTTTTTTTTTTTTTCAACCCGCTCCACGGCCAAACTCTCTACCATCACAAATCACCGTCTCGCTCTCTCCCGGCTCCAATCCCCCCCCTCCTATCCCCCGGGAGACTTTTCCCTTTTTCCTTTCAATCATGACAAAATAAACCAGCTTGACGATTATTATGCCATATAACATTAAAAACAAAAACAAAAACAAAACAAAAAGAAATAAAAATAAAAAGAAAACAAGCAAATAAAAAAGAGAAGAAGCAAAAAGGGGAAAAAAGAGAACAGAGGATAAAGAAAGAAGAAGGAAAATATAACGTTTTAGTTTTATATTCGGATCAGTTGATACGATGGATTGATTATCGTTTATCATATAATTTACCAAGCGAATCGTTTATCATGATTTCATTTTCAATGATCGATGATGGATATTAGGATTCTAATAGGAAAAACTCGTAGATATTTTCTATAGCTACGCCAATGGAAGAGACCTGACGCTCCCGCTGAGTGACTGACAAGATGTTTCCCTTCGTCTCCCTTTCTTTACGAAGCACCTTCAATTCTCTCTCTCTCTCTCTCTCTCTCTCTCTCTCTCTCTCTCTCTCTCTCGTACTTTCTTTCTACCGACTCTTACCTCTCTGCAGCGGCATGGCGCTCTCCTTTTTTTGCCACGCTTGTCTTCATCCTTTCTTCGCTTTGCCACTCAATATGCTGGCGGACTCACTTATTTAGGGCCGCCCATAAAAGAACAATGATGTCGTACTTTGTCAAAGAGCCCGAGGCTTACTTAATTGAGTCGAATCTGGGAAGAAGACGCGCGAGCTTTTTTGTCACGGTGGCGCCCGGCGAGGCCACTCTTTTAACCCCTCTCTCCACCCACCTCCACCCACCGTTATCCCTCCTACCCTCCACCTGTTATCTCTCGCTCTCTCTCTCTCTCTCTCTCTCTCTCTCTTTCTCTCTCTGTCTGTCTCTCCCTTTCTATCACCACCACCTCCCTCATCTCTCGATCACGATGATGTATGTACATCGAGGAACAAATGCGAGAGAATGACTTTTACAGTACCGTAAGTGACGTTTATTAAGGTGTCTTTTCTGAGTGAGTCAAGAGAGAAAGAGAGAGAGAGAGAGAGAGAGGGAGAGAGAGAGTCCTTTTACGAGATTGTTTCCATTTGTCAACTTCCAAACTGGGATGTAGTAGAGTCGTTCCTTCAGAACTTGCCTCTGGGCTTTTGCACGAAAGAACTCGCTGGGATCGACGATGCTACCTTTCGTTTCCTTCTCCTTCTCTCTTTCCTTTTTCTTCTTCTTTTTCTTCTTCTTCTTCTTATTTTTCTTCTTCTTCTTCTATTTCTTCTACTACTTCTTCTTTTGCTTCTTCTTCTCAGATAATGAGATCAGCAAGATGTTCATTATAGAACAAGTGGCACTCTTTCTTCTTTGATCCTGGTGCTTTCGAACGACACGTTGATCGTTAGTATTTGAATCCAATCATCCTGCCAATTATTTCTGATCGGTCTGACATCGAGCAGTTAGTTGGAGAGAGAATAGTCAGCAAAGGTGTTCGTTAGATTTCCTACTTCAAGATGATCTTCGAACGTAGTGATTTTCATCGATAGTTTTTTATCGTGTAAAAAGGAGGAAAAAGAAGAAAAAGAAGAAAACGAAGAAAAGGAAGAAAAAGAAGAAGAAGAAGAAGAAGAAGAAAGGGAAGTGATCGAATCGATGCGATATTTCGTTGGATACATCGGTATTTGGCTGAGTAAAGAAGAATTCTTGGATTGTATATGAAAGAAAGAGAGAGAGAAAGAGAGAGAAAGAAGGTACTTGTTGGAAGGTACAAGGAGTTTCCTTGGAAAGTCTCGATGAAGGGTGCACAGTATTTCATTTAATTTTGAAGCCGTATCCAAGGCCAATGTGCACTGGCAAATACGTAGAGAAATGGTTGGAAAAAGGAGCCGAGTCACCAATACGACCTACTACCCTAGCCATTTTCCGATTGCCAAGTCAAATTACTCGGCTCGTTTACTCCCTAACAATTTTCATCTCTTTTTCTTTTATTTTTTTTTTTTGTTCTATTCTTTCTTTCTTTCATCCTTCCTTCCTTACTTCCTTTCTTTTTTTCTTTCTTCGAGACATTATATTTTCGAAAATAAGAGTACCTACAACGATATCGCGAATATCGAATGAAGAGAAGACGCACGGGGTTTTCTTTTTTATTTTTTTTTTTTATTACGTTATAAAGAAGAATTTAAAACAAAAAAAAAAAGCAAAAAAAAAACGAAAAAAGAAAATAAACATAAAAACGAAACAACCCTTAGAACGAAAAAGAAGAAGAAGAAAAGGAGGAGTAAAAGGGGAAGGAGAAGGAAAAAGAGGAGAAGGAAGTAAGACAACAATTAGCAATCAGATTAAAGTAAAAACTTTAACTGGGACATGTTTACTGAATCAGTTTGAAAAAAGGTACGTAACGTCGAGAGTTTTACTTCGGATACGGTAAACCAAGGAAACTGAACAACCATGATTTATGTAGACGCGTGGGAATACGAGCTAGAAATGGGAATAACGTTAGTCGCTTATAGTGGGAAGGAAGGAGCGACGTGGGGAGTGGTGAAGCCAGGTAGGTAGGTTAGTAAGGAGAGAAGTAGGAGAAAGAGAGAGAGAGAAATGAGAACGAATAGATCACGATTATCCAACGACAATGTTGACCTCGCGAAGACATATGGTAAATAATATAACAACAACTATCACCACCCAAGCCAACCCTTTTCCTTTCCCGACCCAATCTACCGACTGCTTTTCTACTCTCTATTTTGTATTCTTCAAATAGGAATGAAAGAAATTCGATATAGGTAGAAGATTTCTTATCGTTTCTTTCTTGATACACCTTCCGTAAGAATAAATGGGAAATGTTATTCGTAGATTTATTACTAATCTGACGAAAAGACGGACACTTAACATGATCAAATTCAAAAGTATAAATCTTTTATTAATCAAAAATAATATTACTACGTTAAATTTCGTAAAGGGTATTGAAGAGGGCATGGAGTGTGGGGGCGGGGGAAGAGGGGGAAGGGGATAAAACGTATTTACGTGATCACGTATACAAGTGTTTTTTTTTTTTTATGAAAGATATGTTTAATTTGACCGTCGAATCCAAGACGAATGAGAGATGACAGCGTGACAAAAGATTTTCTTTTTTTTTTCTCCTCCCTTCTCACGCCCTTTCGTAACCCTCAACCTCCCTCCCCCTCCCCCTCCCCAGCCCCATGGGTTATTGAATTTTTTTCTTTTCCTCCTTTTTCTTTTTTCCTCCTTCATTACATCATCTATCTCATTTCGATATGAAATTCTTCGCTTGTCCGTGAACACACTAGAATCTCCATATCCATTTGGATAAGGAAGTTTCTATTGTAACTCACTTTACGACACGGATCATAGAAAGCAATCGGATTAGTTTCCTTATAGACGAGTGGTCCAGCTGACACACAGGAGAGCAATCGGATGAACTCCTCACATCAGAGATGTGAGTTCGTTCGATGCCGTTGACCGAAAGCATCGTTCCTAAAAGTGGCCATCGACTCGATTCGGCAGCCTCCCCTTTTTCGTTTTCATCTTCCAATGGGACCGTTGCCAGCAGCGTGCAATAATGCGAAAGTTACTGCAATCTCCTCGAGAGACGTTCACCGGCACGATAAATCCTGGACGGAAAGTACGGCTGAGCTCGCGTAAAGAGTAAAAGAAGAAGAAAAAGAAGAAGAAGAAGAAGAAGAAGAGGAAGAAGAGGAAGAAGAAGAAGTGGAAGAGGAAGAAGAAGGAGAGGAAAAGAAGAAAAAGATTATAAGGAGAGAATCCCCGATCCTCCCACGGGCTCTTTTACTCTTTAAGGTGGGAACTCTTTCGGGAAAGAACGACCACAAAAAGGGAGACCTCGGATATCTTCTAACGGATTACCTTCATTTTATCTATCTATCTATCTATCTATTTTATCTTTATCTAGCATCTCTTTTATTTTCTCATACAATATCTCTCTCTCTCTCTCTCTCTCTCTGTCTGTCTGTCTCTCTTTTTCTCTAAAAAAAAATTTGTATTATTAATATAAAAAGAAAAGAAGATATATATATATATATCTTTTTGTATAAAAAAAATATATAATATAAAAATACATATATATATATATATATTTTTTTTTTTATTTTGGTATAAAAAAATATTTATACGTATTTTGTTCGTACTATTCGAAAATTATTCAAGTTCGATTATTGTCCCTTTTACAACATTATCGTACGATTTTTTGTATAAAAGAATATATATATATATATATATATATATATTTTTTTTTGGTATATAAAAAATATTTATGCTTATTTTGATCCTTCTTATTAGAAAATTATTCAAGGTCGATTACTCGTGTATCCCTTTCACGACATTACCGTGCGATCGTAAAATATTTCATTAAAGTTTGGTCGTAATACTAGTTTGTATTGTGTGCTACGATATCGTAACTAACGTCATTGTGTCGAAAGTCGAAAAAAGCAATGACGTCATTTCTAAGAGAAAAGAAAAATAGAGAGAGAGAGAGAGAGAGAGAGAGAGAGAGGAAAAAATGTTTACGTTCGTTAAAGGTGCAAGATGAAGTTGGACTTTGTCGATGATCGGTCACGACGGCAATCAGGTCTAAGCTTCCTGCGGTGTCAGAGCCTTCATAGCTGCATTGGGAGTTCACCCTAGTTCATAGAACAACTATACAAACGATCGAAGTTCGTGAACTCGACGACTACAGAAAGAGAGAGAGAGAGACTATCCTCTTGAAGATTATCTCGTGCGACCTCGTGTATTCTTGCGATTATTATTATTATTATCATTATACCATGAATAGTTCTTTTATCGTTTAGGAATCTCAGTTGTCATTATTATTTACGTGGATCAAAAAGAAGAGAAGGAAAAAAAAACAAAAAAAAAAAAAAAAAAAAAAAAGAGAAAAGAAAAGAAAAAGAAAAACAGTAGAAAAGAAATCGAAGCTGATCGTAAACATTTAAGTGACTCAATCTTTTGGAAAGTCTATATATACGTTGATTTAAATATCAGAATGATTAAGAGATACCATTTGAATTGTTTATAAAGTCTAATTAATTTACAAGTTCGATCGTAACGAGTATACCGTATGAAAATCTCTTGATAAATCATCAGATCAAAATTTACATATTGAGAGTAAATCTACGACGTAAGCAATTGTGTACGTTCTTCGTTATAGTATTAAAGAGTAAACAGATGAAGGAACGACTTTAGTTTTCTCTTTGAATCGATCCCTCAGACCTTCCAATTAATTAAAGGGACAGTGGGCTTTCGAAAGAGAGCACGATCGAATTTAGTTAGATCAGCGTGTATAATGAATCGGAGAGTTGTTTCGAGGTATGTATGTATGTATGTATGTATGTATGTATGTATGTATGTATATATGTATGTATGTATATATGTTTGTATAATCAAGGAGAGCTAAGTTAACAACTGGATCGTGAATCTTCGTAAGGATCTTGGATCCTCCTGTCGAGGCATCAACGTTACCAATTCCCTTTAGTGCCCTTTGTTACAATTGATTCTTCCCTTACTGTACAATGGTCTATGTTTAAACGAAGTTTCACAACTTTGCACACACGCTATATATCTCATGGGAGATTATCTCTTGATGATTACGACTTAAGAGATTCAATCTTTCAACACTGTGTGTATATTTATATATTTTTATATATATATATATATATATATATATATATATATATATATATATATACAGTCGTATCGATATTTAACCTAACGTCTATCACCTATGATATTATAGTGATGAAAAGATATAATAAAAATAAATAAAATTCGAATATATTTAATAATCTCTTTAAATAATATTATAGTAAAAATTTTCTCATTGTATGTGGGCTTGATAACAAAAATTGTTGAACATTTTCTAATTACTATCTATCAGAAATTAAATTAACCTTATAAAATATTAACAAATTTATTATTTTTCAATTACAATAATATCTTAGTCCATACTTTTTTTTTATAGTGGTTATTAATTTTAATTTAGAGTATCGCTTCTTTAAAGGTACTTTAAAGGTACTTTTCGATCGAGTTCCTCCCACAAATGATCGATTGGATTTAAATCAGAGCTATGGGACTGGCCAAAAAAGCAGTATACTAGTTTTTAAATTATATTAGTTTTTCCTTCTTCCTTTTTTTATAAAACAGTGACGTTTTATAAAAAAACGATCAAGCAGTTCAAGCGTGTCAACATAAATATTGACACTATTGTATACATATATCGATTTTATTTTCTGTCGATTTAATTAATAAGAAATTTTAATTCAGGTCGATCGAATTGTTCAAAATCGTGAGTAAGTTTACAAAGAGGAAGAACATTCATTCAACTATATAACTACTAGCTATGTAAGTTATCGCACTCGGAAGAAGAAATAGAAGAAGAAGAAGAAGAAGAAGAAGAAGAAGAAGAAGAAGAAGGGAACAAAAAAGAGTAAGGAAGAAAGAAAGAAAGAAAGAAAGAAATAAATAAATAAATAAAGAAAGAAAGAAAGAAAGAAAGAAAGAAAAGGAACGATCACGAAATCCTACTCGCTTCGACACGGACTGCTCCTACTTCAGGATCTAGATCTCGCGAGAGCCCGTGGCGAGATATCCTCGTGAGAGATTATCTTCGCGATCCCGAGTCTCTATTATGATTCAACTGACAAGCTATTTGTAGTCCTCGAGGGAAGACTCTTCGGGCAGAACGTTCTCTTTTCTTCCCTCTTTTACTACATGAACACAAAGATAGAGAGAGAAAGAGTAAGAGAAGGAAAGAGAGAGAGAGAGAGAGAGAGAGAAAGAAAGAGAAAGAAAAAGAGATTGTAGAAGAGTGAGGACACGAACTCGTCCCTCTTTTCTTCCTTTCGCTTCCTCACGTTGCCGTTGCCCCATCTCTCGAGAAGAGAGAGGGGAGGGGGCAAGGGGAAGAGTCTGGGGCACATTTTTACCACGAGCACGAGAATCACGAGCGGCGGACCACGCGAGAAAAGGACCGCGGGATACAGAAAGAAAGAAAGAGAGAGAAAGAAAGAGAGAGAGAGAGAGAGAGAGAGAGAGAGAGAGAGACTCTTTCGAGCAGAGATGCCGACTCGATATCTCTTCCTTCAGCACGAACCCTGCACTCCGACGTGCGCGGCATTTGTGATTTGTGACCGATGCGTCTCTTAACCAGGGAGGGGAGGAGGGAGTACGGGAGAGGGAGAGGGACCCGTGTGTGATCGTCCAACAGTTTTATGTATACATATCTCCCGATCCATGAATCCTTTCTCAAGGTCGAACGAAGTTTCGACTAATTTCGTCATGTATTGCATTATTCCACGGAGATCTTGGCAAGGAACCGCGCTTTACTTTATTCCTCCTCCTCCTCCTCCTCCTCCTCCTCCTCCTCCTCCTCCTCCTCCTTCTCCTCCTCCTCCTCCTTCTCTTCTTCTTTTTCTTCTTATTCTTCTTATTCTTCCTCTTTTTTTTCTTCTCTTTACTCTTTTCATTCGTTTCTTTTTTTTTCCTTCCTTTTCTCCTTTTTTAGTTTTACTTTAAAAATATTTATTTCTTAATCAGACAGGAGAGAAAAATTGTTTCTTCTTTCTTTTTCTCTCTCTCTTTTTTTTCTTTTTTTTTTTCTTTTTTTTTCTTTTTTTCTTTTATTATTACTTTCCCTTTGGTATTCTATAGGTTTCGATCTTTCGATCAAAGTTGACAAAAAATACATTCAGGAAGGAGCGAGGTGGGACGGGAACGGACGGTGGCGAGGGGGTGGGGGTGGGATTGTTGGAAAGGTAAAAATCAATCTGTGGTAAAGAATTGGACTTCTTCTTCTTCTTTTCTTTTCTTTTTTTTTATTATTGTTTTTTGTTTTCTCTTTGAAACACTGCTTATCCAACTAAAAGGAGAGAATGTTCGAGGAATAGCAGACGTGCTGTGTGTTTTGTGGAAGTATTCGCTTCACATCGGAAAGAGAGACGGCTTTGAGAAATATCCGACAACGTTATCGGCGCACACCAGGAGTTGGACTGGACGGTAAAAGAACGGCGAATATCGTTGGACTCCTAGGAACCTTCGATCCATCATCGTGCGACTGCGACGTCGAAACTAACAGATCTTTGGATCCCGACTGTTGTAGGAAAGTGACTCATAAATATCTCTTTCTTTCTTTCTCTGTCTCCGTCTCTCTCTATCTCTATCTCTCTCTCTCTCTCTCTCTTACTCTCGTCGTCGAACCCCCCTCAGAGACGGAGTCACTTTTAATACGACGGCACGCGTTTCTCTTTTGATTTCTTTGACCATACCAAAAGAAGGGTTAACTCGACGACCATCGATTAAAGAAAGAAAAAAAAAAAAAAAAAAGAAAAAAAAAACAAAGAAAAAAAGAAAAAAGGAAGAAAGAAAAACAAGAAGAAAGAAAAAAGAAAAGAGGGGAGAAAAATAATCGTTTGTTACCTAACGCATTTATCCTTATCCATGAGTTATCTCGTTAAAATTCGTTTGGCGAATACCCTCGCAATTATTCATTAGCGAATTATATATATAACGTTGTATATATGTGTATGTGTAACGAAGTTTACTTGAACGATACCAACGAGTAGTAGAGGAAAGTTTGTTCGCAATCAGATAAGTGATTCGATCTTGATCATGTACCAGGTTAGAGGTACGGTTTATCCCAGTGCTCCGTTGAATACACATTAACTTGGTTACCTAAGAAACATAATCGAATAATACGTTATCCTAACTTGGCTTCTTCATTTCAAACTAATCAATCTCGATGTTATTTCATACGAACGATCACGTAAAGTTTTCCCTTGTGTTTTATATTAAATATCAGTCCGTTATAAAATCCTTCTTAAATCATTGTTAACACAATCGACGGTGGGACGAGAAAAAAAGAAAGAAAGAAAGAAAGAAAGAAAAAAAGAAAAAAGAAAAGAGAAATAAAAAGGAAAAAAAAAGGAAGGAAGGAAGAAAGAAGGAAAGAAAGAAAAATTTAAGCATTCGATGATCAACCATCTTCTTATTCGTGTCTAACGTTGCCTCTAACATTTCCTATTCAGCTTAGTCGTTGCCATCTTCCGATGCACGCTGTGTGTTTACTGCCAGATGGGATTTGTGGCCTTTGCGTGATGTATCGCAATGCCCTGTCGTCCCCCTCCCTCTCTCTCTCTCTCTCTCTCTCTCTCCCTCTCGACCCCCTACTCTCTCTCTCTCTCTCTCTCTCTTAACCCTTACCCGTTCACTGTTCGCCATTCGCCAGAGCTGCCCGCTGAGTCCACCAAAAGGGATTCCGAAACTCCAACGGAGAAGTCGACAATGTGAAGGAGGAAGAGAGAGAGAAATATAGAGATAAGGATAGAGATAGAGATAGAGATAGAGATAGAGTTGGACGCAGAGAGAGAGAGAGAGAGAGAGAGAAAGAGAGAGAGTTTAGTTTATCCATGATCGTAAACTCCTATACCACTCCCTTATAGATTATAGAAAATGTTCTGGGATTCGTTTCCGTGTTAAGACGAGAATCGATCATTATACGATTCACGATCGTTTCTATCTTATATTTGTAATCCCCTCCCCCCCCTCCCTCCCTCACCCCATTTCCAATGAATATCAACTTTATTATAAGTCGATAGTTATTCGATTTTAAATATAAAAATATCGTTTGACATCGTATTATCCATTTATGATCTGAACTCAAAAATAACTTTGTTAAAAAGACCACTATCTTAAATTTCCATGGTATCAAATTAATGTTATATTATACGTATACTTCATTGGTCGATAATTATTTCAATAAGTCGGTCATATCGATTTAATTTTGGAATATGCATTTTAAGAAAGATAGATAAGTTCCCATTCAATGCGATAATTATTAGAAATCTTTCGACTATTTTTAATTTAAGTATTTCCTTTCTAATCGATCGTTCGTACGAATTTCTTTTGGTTCTGGTTTATACGAAGAAAAGAAGAAAAGAAATAGAAAAGAAAGAAAGAAAAAAAAAAAAAAAGAAAAGAAAAAAAAAGAAAGAAAAAAGCTTATATTCCGTGGGCGATTAAAAAAGATTTCTCTTCTTCTTTCTTTTCTTTTCTTTTCTTTTTGAACGACGTTTGAACAATCATTACATGAACATCGGTCGCATTAAAGTGAAAAAGAGAGAGAGGGAGAAAAGAAATGAAGTGAAAAATAAAAGTAAGTACCAATATTCCAATGGCGTCATAATCAATTTCAAATAGAGCTTCTTTCACTTCTTTTTTTTCTTCTTTCTCTTTCTTTTTCATTTTCTTTTTTTTTTTTTTTACTTTTTCTTTTTTCCTTTTTTTTTTTTTTTTTTTTTGTAAGATTAATTATCACTTCGCCACGATGTTAATTACTTCGCGTGGAGGATGATATCGGCCACCAAAAGAGAAACCGCTTGTTGCATAGGAAACAAAACAAAGAGAGAAAAAGAGAGAGAGAGAGACAGACAGAGAGAGAGAGAGAGAGAGAGAGAGAGAGAGAGAGAAGGAAGAAGCTAGCTGGGGTACCAGCGGCTAGAGTCCATTAGGATGACGAAGACAAGAAAATTCATTCGCGCGTCAACGCTAAAGCCAACAGTAAACACCGTACCGTCGACGACGACGGTACATCGAGGTCACCGGTGAAAAGCCGCTTTTCATAGTGAAGAGTATTAACGTGTTTCTTCTCAATGCCATAAAGGAACGCCGACAGAATTCGTCCAACAAAATGAAACCTCTATCTATCTATCTATCTATCTATCTATCTATCTATCTATCTATCTATCTATCTATCTATCTATCTCCCTCTTCCCCCGAAAAAAAAAGAAAAGAAAAAAAAGAAAAAAATTAAACGTTCACCCCTAAAGTAGATTACAAAATTAATATGGAAATTGGTTTTACTTACAATGCGATCATCATTTAACTCTCTTCGATAATCTTTTCTTTTTTCCTTTTTAGAACTTTTCGTCAAAACGATAAGAAAAGAAAAAGAGAAAAAAAAACACACACACATACACACACACACACACACAACGAAGAGACTTACCTGAAACAAAAAAAAAAAAAAAATAAAATAAAAAGAAAAGAAAAAGAAGAAATTAAAAAAAAAAAAAGAAAAGAAGCCTCGTTGAGATTCGTTTAAGATTCATTGGTTCTGTGGCAAAAGAACTTTTCTACTTCCACTTTCTTTCGATTTCTTTCTTTCTTCATTTCTTTCTTTCTTTCTTTCTTTCTTTCTTTCTTTCTTCCTTTCTTCCATCCTTACTTCCTTCCTTCCTTTCTTCCTTCCTTTCTTTCTGATACCCTTTGCTTCTTTTATAAGGAAGGAAACGAGCTCAGTGTACCATTTCTATGCACCGACTGGAGAACCTTAAGGCGAACTTCAAACTCGATGTCTTTCGTATAACGTCTTCATTATGCGACATCGACGATCTTTTCGTCGTGCACGAACTGGATTTCAAGGATCCGGGCAAACCTTCCTCAGGACATCGTCGTGAGAAAATTGTGAAGAAAAAAAGATAAAGGAAGAAAGAAAAAGAGAAAAAAGAAGCAAGCAAGAAAGAAAGAAAGAAAGAAAGATAGAGCGATTAGTAGAAAAGGATATACCGAAGGGAAAAATGATTCCTCCCAAGGATTAAGTGAATAAGGATGTGATATGAAAGAGGAGGGGAGGTTTTGATTAGAATAAAAAAAAAAAAAAAAAGAAAAAGAAAGTAAAAAAATAAAAGAAATAGACCGGAAGTATCTAATTTTTCGCATTTACTTCAATATATTTGCAACTGATAACATTTTGTTTCCTGTCTATGGATGCGTTGAAGAATATAGAAAGAGTTATATAGTCATTAGGATTCGCGAAAACCGGTTAGTTGATGATATCTAATTACATGCCTAGCTCTCTATCTAATTCTGTTTAATTGCGATTTGTTTTTCTCTCCCTCTCTCTCGTTCTCTCTCTTTTTCTCTGTCTCTTTTATTTTTTCTTTTTTTTTTTTTTTTTTTTTAATCTCTTCAGGGGAATTCGAAAAAGTTGGAGGAAGGAGATTATATATCAGGACTAAAGCAACCACTCGAAATCCTGTTTCATGGATACCAGATACGAGATAGATACGCATCTACTCGTACCTTTGCGATGAGGTTGAATAAAGAGAAAGACAGATAGGTAGAAACAGAAAGAGAAAGAGAAAGAGAGAGAGAGAGAGAGAGAGAGAGAGAAAGAGAAAGAGAGAGAAAGAGAGAGAGTGGTTCGATTACTTCTTTCAAATTGATGGAGAGCAAGGTGAGAAGAACAAGAAGGAGAGAGAGAGAATAGACTAAAAAAGTGGTAGAAAAAGAAAAGATGTTTAATGGGTAGCCGCGAAACGACTCTGGGTACGTCGATCGATAAAAGTGCCCACTTTATTTTCCAACGAACGAGGTACGGGCACGAATAGAGAAAGAGAGAGAGAAAGAGAGTGAGAGAGAGAGAGAGGGGGGGGGGCGAGGGGGCGAGAGAAGTGTACCTCACCTCTTCGATCTCTTCCCACGCAATTGGAGAAAATCTACGTTTGAAATTTTCTATAATTCTCTGATATACATAAATATATCCAATGCACTATTTAACATTATTCGTATTGAGTGCTATCTTTAATCTTTCAGGATCCGAGGAAATGAATCGTTCTTCGTATCGTTAGATCTTTTTTAAAGTAATTCCTTTCTTTTTCTTTTTTTCTTTTTTTCTTTTTTTTTTCTTTTTTTTTTCCTGTAAAAATTACTTACGAAGTTTTATCAATGTAGAGATGGCCATTTTCACGAAGAAATATTTTCATTTAACATTCGAAATAGATTTATATAAATATATATCGTTCGATCGATATTGATCGTGATCGTGTTTCGATTTTGTAAGAAATCCAATTATTTGCCATTTTAAATAACGGAACATCGATATAATAAATTTTAAATAATAAGAACTGTCGGATAATTAATTTGTGGAAAATGACGAAAAACTATTATCATTCGTCGTTCACAATGGCGTATATTTTGATAATAAATAATCAAACGATTTGTACTAGTAAATGGAAACAATTGTATTCGGCCTTTTTGAAGAAACAAGATAATCCCATCGCTTAAGTGAGATATATTTAATTGGTGGTAATCGTTTAAAATACAGTAATCGCAGTAGGGACTATGTCCCTGAGGATGAGAACGATGTTTCGATTGGCGGCGTGACAAATTCATTCTTGTTCGCATGGTTCCGTTGCTTGCAGCACTGAAATCCTGCACAGTGGTTTTCGGTATGCGTCGAGGATGCACGATCAAATTTCCCTTTCTCTCTCTCTCTCTCTCTCTCTCTCTCTCTTTGTCTCTCTCTCTCTCTTTGTTTCTCTCTCTCTTTGTTTCTCTCTCTCTCTCTCTCTCTCTCTCTCTCACTGTGTCTCTGTCTCTCTATCTCTTTTCTCTTGTACATTTGGAAAGAGGAAGCACGCGGAGCTGGCCGACATCATTTCCGGTGTGCCACAGCGTTTAACTTCCGTCACGGTGTATCACTGCGTCATCGTCCCTATCGTGCTCGTGGCCAATGGAATTTTCGAATCGTGTTGCCTATATACCTGGTGTCCCTTCTTTAACAATTTTCAAATCCTTCTTCTATTATTCTCATCCAACGATTAAAATACTAATTGATTTACTTTCCCAATCGATTTTTTCTTTTTGACTAATTAATAAATTTGTAAACTCTCTCTTTTTCTCTCTCTCTCTCTCTCTCTCTCTCTATATATATATATATATATATAAATATATATATACAAATATATATACATATATATTTGATGTTTTTTATTTCTATACTTGACGTTCTTTATTTTACAATTTTTATATTTTCGTTATTTTTCGTCAAATTTTTCGTTAAACTTTCTTCCAGTTAATTATCGAATTTCCTAATCAACGTAATATTCGAATTGAATCGTGTTGTTTATATAAATCCAATCCCGTCATCGTTTCTTTTACATTTTTATTATTCTTATTAATATCACTAATAAGATCATCCTTGAATTCAATTCTTTTTCGATTTTCTCGATTGAGTTTATTAAGTCAATAAATTTTTCAAAATTTCCTTTGGATTTATATATAAATCCACTGTTCTAAATTAGACAATTTTCATACTCAAGTTATTCTTAACGGAATCATTAATTAATAGTACGTCTTTGATCTAGTTAAATCAAGGTACCATCTTGAATTTTCCTTGACATAACTCCCAAAGTGAAACGGTTAAGTACGTTCTTATTTCTTATTCGAAGGTGCGAAACGAGGGCAAACGAATATTTATCATGATGATAAACGATCACAGTTTTCCGGCAGGATCTCTCATTGAATAAGAACGCCGTTAAGATTTATCGTCATGGAAGGTGGTAGTAGCTATTCTTTATAGACCCTTCGATCACTCGTAAACTCGAACGACGCAGCATAGCGATTTTCGAAGCCGATTTCGACTTTTCCCTCGATCCTTACGAGTTTCACATACATACATATATATATATATACATACACTCTTTCTCTCTCTCTCTCTCTCTCTCTCCCTCTCTCTCTTTCTCACTCTCTGTCCCTTTCTTTCTTTCTTTTCCACAATCTTTTCGCGCGTATTTATGGCGAGCAAACTCCCGATGGAGACCTCCTAGAGACGAACGGAAATAAAACGCGGTCGCGTGGAAGCGAACGATGGCGTGGCAAAATGCCAGAAAAAAAGGAAAGCTTACCCACCTTTTTTCGACCCTCGATAAATCATCTTAAATATGTATGAATGTCTCTCTACGTACTTTTGGGGATTCTATTCATTTTATAGAAAAAGAAAAAAGAAAAAAGAAAAAACGAAAAAAAAAATAAAAGGAAAAGGAAAAGATCGACTAACTTGTTCGAATATCCCTTCTTTGTCGTATTAAATTTTAAAAATAGTTTTTCGATATTAATATCGTTTTGTCGATGATGACAAAGAAAAAGAAAATATATATATATTACATTTTAATATCATAAGAAGAATAAAGGAAAGAAAAGAAAAGAAAACTTCGTCTTTGAACATTAAAAGTTGACAAATTGATAGATAAATTTTGTTAAATCTATCATCAATTTAATATGATCGTATTTGAAAAATAATAAAACAAAAAACGACAACAAAAGAATTTAGAATAATGAAAGGATAGAACGCGTTCGATAATTTAAAAAAAAAAAAAAAAAAAAAAAAAAAAAAAAAAAAAGGAAAATATTTATACGAAATAAATTCAATTTGCTATGTACAAAAAAAAAAAAATTGATTGCAATAATTCGATCGATACGATTTTATAATAAATCATATTGAAAAAAAATGGTCGAACGAGCTGAATAGAAATTCTTTCAAAAAAAAAAAAAAAAAAAAAAAAAAAAAGGGAAAAAAAGAAAAGAAAAAAAAATAGAAAAAAAAATAGAAAAAAAAAATAGAAAAGAAAAAAAATATTATCGATACTCGTTATTGAGCATGCTTTCTTTATACTCCACTGGAACGCTCCGCACGAATTTAGTCGGTTTGTGCGAATTAAGCGAAATTTATAGACAACGCTCGTTCAGGGAGCTTCATTAGAACGAAACAATCGAAAATTGTGCGTTTCTGTGGATACCCACGATTCGTATTCTGCGTACTGTTTTCGCAAATCCATTAACGCTTTAGAAACAGATGAGACCATGGCATATGGGGGCCAATACTGATTCCCCTTTGTATTTCTCGTTATTGAATATATCAAGGAACGAAAGCAATTATTTCTGTGAGTTATATGAACTCTTGTTTAATTTATTGTTTAATATTATACTTCTTTGGTTTTACAAACTTTATATTATCGACAATCCTTAAAAAACTTAATAATTTTATATATATATATTAATAAGAATATTGATACTAGAATTAATTGTTATTATTTTAACATAAGATAAAATCATTTAAAAAAAGTATAATATACCCATAAATCTTTTCTTAAATACGGATAGGAAATATTAAAAAAAGTATGTAAATTTTTTAATACATTTTTTTAACATATGGAAATATATATCTTAAAATATTTGTTTATTATATCTACAAAGAAAGTAAAAATAATAACGTATAAAATAATATATAATATAATATATATGTAACTATATGAATATATATATATATATATATATATATATATATATATCAGTCAACCGGTCCCAAAAAATTCCTGAACAAGAGGAGAAATGTAAATTTTTAAGCGTGGCGACAGTCTAGTCTACGACGAAGATAAATTTATCTGGACAGCACATACCCGTTCAATAACGATCGCTCGACTCGGAACATTATCGGAAGATCGAGAAACGATACTCGGTAAAACATTCGAATCGAATCATCAGTCATCATGGAATCTCGTGGAGATAGGACATGCGTTTCATGCTCAAGACGGGACATCATTTTTCAATATTGATATCGATGAATCCATTCGTATTGGTAATATAAAAACCAATGCGATTATTTTTTAACTGATTTGATTCAATTTTAATAATTTCAAGCGAATTTTTTGATCTAACTAATTAAATAATCATCTCCAAAAATAAAGAATGATATATATATATATATATGTATATATTACTAAGAAGAAAAATATATTATGATTTAGATGCATTTGAAAAGAAGGACTTTAATAAAGATAAATTTCCATATACACGTTTATGTAGCATTTATAAATCAATTTTAATCAAAAAAAAAAAAAAAGAAAAAAGAAAAAAGAAATACACACATATATATATATATATATATATATATATATATATATGAATTTTTTCTAGTTTCTCTTATTAGCCAATCCTGACAAGATTCTTTTCAACTTTTCATATCTCTTACATATAGTCGCGCGCGCGTATAAATTTTTCAAAGCAATTTTTCCACATAAAGAAAAGGAAGGAAAAAAGAAGAAAAAAAAAAGAAAAAGAAAAAGAAAAGGAAGAAAAAAAGAAAAAGAAAACAAAATCCAATTTCAACCGATTTGTTCGATCAACTTAAATGAAATATCACGTCAGAAATGTGACTTATGAATCGAACATTTTATCATAAAAAAATACCTATGTTATCGATTACATTCAATAATTATGATGACCGTGCATCAAACGATATTCCCATTTAATGAGACAAATCCTTATCGAAATGATTTTTTACCTATCAACATGTGTTACATCTGAAAAATTAATTCACGAAATCCAATAAAGAAAGAAAAAAAAAACCGAGAAAAGAAAAAATAGAGCGAAGCGACGAGCTTAAGGAAGGGCAGGTAGAGCCAAGGTGGAAGAGAAGGTCACGAGAGAGAGAGAGAGAGAGAGAGAGAAAACAGAGAAATAATTTATGATCGCGTTCTTCCATAAAAGAGAAAAGGTCTATCGATGTTGATACGAGCCGAATCGATGGATATTTCGTACGAAAAGAAAACAAATGTGAAAAGAAAATAGGGTGGGATAGGGAGAAGGGGGTGGTAGCGAGGAAAGGGAGAAAAAAGGGATCCAATTAAGCGGTGATACAAACGTAAGGCGGTACGATAAACACACGTTCATGGTGTTCTCTCTCTCTCTCTCTCTCTCTCTCTCTCTCTCTCTCTCTCTCTCTCTTCTCTCTCTTTTTCTCTCTCGTACGTGCTTAACAGAAATATGACGGGTTTCCAAGGGACACGCGAACATTCTCGTTCCTCCTGT